>NC_087214.1:69214163-69276663 GCF_015104395.2 Macrobrachium nipponense
TGTTCTTAAGAGCCTTACGAATTTGTTCCCCAGAATTCCTGGAAAAAGAATTTGAACTAATTCGCAAGCAACTTTCGTCTTTAAAGTATCCTGACCATATAATTGAGAAAGCAATTCACAAAGCAAACGTACTTTTCTACCGACCCCCTAAAGACAAGACCAGAGATACACCCAACAATAAAATAAAAATTCCCCACCTGGACACGATTAAGAGAGTAACCCACCCCCTCAGAAAATCTAACCCTTTTATATTTACTTACCCAAACACCTTAGCCAAATCCCTGATTAATGTCCAACAAAAGACATCTCCCAATGACTCTGGGCTATACGAAATCCCATGCCAGGACTGTGACCAATCTTACATCGGAATTACAGGTAAATCACTTCCCCAGAGATTAATACGACACAAACGGTCAGTTAGGTATGGACAACAGAACTAGGCTATTTTCAACCATATAAATGAACAAAACCATAGAATAAACTGGAATTTGTCACGTGTAATTTATAGCAGCAACTGCTGGTACAAGAGTCAAATGATGGAATCTGCCTTAATGAAAGAGGGGCAGGTAATGAATATCTCAAAAGGAGCATGGATTTCAGATACGATCGACAAAGTTTTCATTCAACCAACACTTAAGAATATTAAAGAGACTGCTGTCTCCCTCTTCAGATAGATGAATGAGAAAAGTTTACAGAAAAGGTGGTATTTATACCAAGAGGTCCATCCACAGGCAAGCCAATTTAGGTCACCCCCGATGATAATCTTCCTTTAAAATATAGTACTTTTTTCTCTATATTTTGGTGTTTTTATGGGCTCCTTTTATTATATATATATATATATATATATATATATATATATATATATATATATATATATATATATATATATATATATATATATATATATATATATATATATATATATATATATATATATATATATATATATATATATATATATATATATATATATATATATATATATATATATATATATATATATATATATATATATATATATATATATATATATATATATATATATATATATATATATATATATATATATATATATATATATATATATATATATATATATATATATATATATATATATATAATATATATATATATATATATATATATATATATATATATATATATATATATATATATATATATATATATATATACTATTTATAATGTCTGTATATATATAGATGTGTGTGTAAATATATTCAGTTGTATTCTGCTCAGTCACGAAGATGAAATGTTTCGATGTGCCCCGAAATGAAAATGAAGGAGGAATAACAGAGGGAGAAAGGAAATACCGTTCTTGGTTTTCGCCAACAGTTTCACCCTCCCTCAGGCCTCTTCAGGGCCACTTTATGGACTAGTCTTTTTTTAAGGAAAATATATACCTGACATATGTTTTTCATGTGAGTAGAAGAGTCAGAGCATGTTTTATCCTACTGAACAGTCTCACTCAAAATTTTATAAAGGAAGTAAATTCCTTTAAAGACTGAGAGACACTATTCAGTATAGTGAGAAAAATAACTTACTCTTTCTCATGCAATATAAATCAATACAAATTACTTAATATACTGACTTAATTATTCACACAATCTCCTGTTTAGCTTTATAAGACTGTTAACCATTTTTGTTGGATTGACTTTTTAGTACTAAACTTTTATATTTTATGTTATCTTGTAATAGGTGTAAACACCATATATCATATTTACTTGTTTTTGTTTTATGTAGATCTTTTAGGCAAATGAAAATGCGTGTCTGCATATTTTCCCTAACTGATATTATATCAATCAAGTTCCCCCGAAGAAGCTCATTTGACAGTAAAAGTGTTGAGACTAATTAACATCTGTATGTCACTTTTTCTGTGGTTTCCCTTCCCTTTCCACCTTAGAGTATAACGATCCAGACACACACACATGTATATGAGCGGGTACAGGAAAACCAGCCGATTCCATGAACACTATTTTAATCCAACGTTTTATGAACCTATGTCACATCATCAGGGACGTCTATAAATGAAATGATCAAACATTACAGTGCTTCCAAAACATTAAGCGAATACATGAAAATATATGCCCGAAATTACAGTTAAGAATTATGAATAAAAAACATGGAATTAAAAATGTACAAAAATGAATTAGTCACTAAGTTTAAAATCACGCACACACTAACACTTACACACTAAGTTTACACACAAAGAACACATACGTGAAGCGAATTTAAGATTGCACAATGAAATAAGGGAACAACAAAACCAATAAGTAAAATTGTTGAGCCTCTTCTAGGACAAACACCAAAGAGTAAAAAACACTAAAATTCATATAAGCCTACAAACCAGAAAACCGAAAATATAAACAACCAAACTAGGCAATAAACAATGGAACAGCTGTAGTTTTGGGATTAAAGGAAGAGACTTTCAATTTGATATTGACCACCTTATGGTAGGGATGTAAGAATACTACCACCTTAGGTCCTGCGTGTCGTAAAAGGCGACTAATAGGACAACTGCTGCCTTGCAGTCGTATTTTTCTGTAAAAGGCTAGGAGCCCCCACCGCCTATAACTGTGAAACTGCTGCCTGCAGTCTTATTTTTTAATAAAAGGCTAGGCCCACTGCCAATAACTGGAAACTGCTGCCTTGCAGGTGGACTTTTTAGTCAAAGGTCAGGCCCACTGCCAATAACTGTGGTTGATGACAGCAAGGCATGCTGTCGTAAAAACCCCTTTGCCAGTCAATAAACCATGTTTGATGTTTTAAGGAAGACACATGAGGCCCCTTCAAGTAGGGATACCAGTGGGAAAGAAGAAGAAGAAGACTTTCAATTTGATACTGAGACTCGGAAGTATAAGGAATTCTGATGTTTTTTTTGGGTGTTCTGCAATTTGGAAATAATCATACTTAGTAGTTGTTTTACAGTTGTAAGCATGGTTTCTAATGTTAGACAATTCCGGGCTGGACAGTGCAGCCAGTACGGTGAATTATTCTAGGGACTGAGCCGATCTTTCACAGAAAACAATGAGCCAAAAGTTCTATGATATTTTGGAATAAGTTTCAGGTTCAGGGCTCCACTGTGTCTGTGGATCATCTTGATAACTTGGTTCTGAAAATTGTTGTTGTTTGGTAAATATGGAAAGCAGGCAAACATAAGAAGTTTCGGAACATTGTAAGTAGGAATAGGATGGGAAAAATTCTTGTCTGTAAGTAGGAATAGGATGGGAAAAATTCATGTCAAGGACCTGGTGGATGATTTTGTAAATCAGTTTGGTTGGAAAACAGTTATTGTTAAACCAATCTAATGTATGACTTAGTTTTATTTCAACCAAATGTAAGTGGAAGCCTCAATAGCTGTTTGAGTTTCTGAAGCCTTAATGTAAAGACACTATTTGGCATTTAACTGAGAGAGAGAGAGAGAGAGAGAGAGAGAGAGAGAGAGAGAGAGAGAGAGAGAGAGAGAGAAGGGGCGGGAGTTGGAGTGAGAATTTAAATAACTTTTCTTGAAGTCCAAATTTACCATTAATTCTGCTTCACTATCAGAATCATTTATTACAGATCTCTCTCTCTCTCTCTCTCTCTCTCTCTCTCTCTCTCTCTATCTCTCTCTCAGTTAAATGCCAAATAATGTCTTTACATGAAGGCTTCAGGGACTCAACAACTATTGAGGCTTACACTGACATTTAATTTAAACAAAACTTAGTCATAAATGAAATTATTAGGTCTCTACAACAGAGCATTTTACAATTTCCACTCTTGTTATGTAGATGCATTATTTTGCATATGAGTAGTTTCTGTAAAAAATAAAAAAAAAGTGAACATTCTAAGCTTTATATACCCCCTTGAATTTGTTTAAGGGAAAACTAGAGTTTGCATTCTTAGTTCCAATTAAATCATTTGTAGTGATTTATTCCACAATCATAAATACAGTACCTTCATCTTTTAAACAAGTTCACAGCAGATAAACAGCAACATCTCAGTATCTGAAAATTTGTTTTCCCCTCAGAAGTTCAAGTGTTCAAGACTTCATTTTTTATTAGTGAAGCCTTCCATGATATCTCATGATGCCAGTGATTTGTCACTATCATTATCATTCAGATGACTAAACTATGCCATGCATACTTCGATAACCTTACCATAATCTCTGCATCGAAGACCAATGTCAAGAAATCTGAACACGATAAAGGGCATCATAAGCCGGAAACAGGTTACATTTGATCCTTCTTTTAAGGTATCAGCAAATTGGAGATGTTAAAAGTTTTGGGTTCCAAGGGGATATATTTGTGTGTGTGTGTAAGTATGTTCTCTTTGATCAACTATGAATCTTCTTATACGCTCAAGAACCAAAGCTACTTTCAATGCAGAAAGAAAGATTTGTGCGTACATCTGTATAAAACCGAAAACATAATAACGCAGCAATTAAACAATGCTCACTAAAAGAGACGAAAGCTTTTCTAAAAAAAACCGTTAACCGTTGCTCAGACACTGTGGCGGGAACCCTTCAACACAACACAGGAGAAACATTACCGGCGACTGTGAGTGACTCGGGAGACACGGCACCGAGGCATCAGCAGCAGACGGTCTGAACAGCAGTCGGCGAGTGTCCTCCACAGGCTGCACGTAGCCTGGGACATCGCTCCGGCTATTCAGGACGGGACTGAGTCACAGAGAAGATAATTATGCTCTCAAAATCATTAGTGATAATTGAAATGCAAAGTCTAAGGTATGTAGGAAGAGGATTTGCATCAAATGGCCATTCGCTCCGGCTATTCAGGATGAGACTAGGTCACAGAGAGGATAAGTATTTTCAAAATCATTAATGGTAATTGAAATGCAAAGCATAAGATATGTAGAAAGAGGGTTTACATCTAATGCATATAAATTTCAACATGTGTAGGCTGATTGCCAAGTCGCTGAAATTTGGGAACGAATCAATATTGAAAACTGCCAGTAGCATTTCCCTTTAAACTAATGAGTTAAAACCTTCTAGTAACTGATTGAGTGTCACCTTTTCCCGGAATCTCAGCAGACATGTTGATCACCGATAGACAAGAAAATCAAACAAGATCTGGTTATTAAAAAAACTCTAAAAGTAGCAAAGGACCACTAAAAGAATTCACACTTTAAATACTGGTTAGTCTCGTTAGGTTTTAATCGTATTTTAATTCTGATGGAAAGTAATAGTATTAGTAGCGTGTGTTTGAGTAGTATATCCATGGTAGCCTAACGGTTCTCGTTTTTTTTTTTCTCTAACCTTTAAATTTATTGCGTGTGTGTATATATGTTTAAATAGATATACGTGTATATATATCTATTATATATAAGAATACACAAATATATATATATATATAATATATATATATATATATATATATATATATACACACATATCCACAGGTGAAAAATAATACAGAGGGTGTAGGTCCTGACCGGTTTCGGCTTCATTTTCAAGCCATTGACAAAGGACTTTGTCAATGGCTTGAAAATAAAGCCGAAACCGGTCAGGACCTTCACCCTGTCTATTATTTTTCACCTGCGGATATGTGTGATAAACGAATCACGTGCTAAAGTGATTATAATCATATATATATATATATATATATATATATAAATATACATACACATATATATATATATATATCACATATATATATATATAATAATATATATTACATATATATATAATAATAAGTATATTATATATTACATATGTATATATATATATAGAGTCATGATTCAATTACATTACCGTGATTCATATACATACATCGAGCTACAAATGGCCTTTAATATCCAATTCGCTCTACCTCGGAATTCATATATTTTCATATATGTTAACCGAAGGCGAATTTTTTAGTCGGTAAGAAAATTCCCCTTCAGTTAACATATATGAAAATATATTAATTCCGAGGTAGAGTGAATAAGATATTAAGAACATTTGTAGGTCAATGTATGTATATAATATATATATTATATATATAAATATATATATATATATATATATACATATATATATATATATATTCTAATGTATATATATAATAGATAAAAAATATATATATAGATATATATAATTATATATATATAGATATTAATTGATAGATATAATATATATATATATATTATATATATATATATATCATGATATATATATATTATATCTAGTATATTATATATAATATATATATATATATATATATAATAAGCTATATATATATATAATATATATATATATATATAAGAAATATAATAGATATATATATATTATTATATATATAAGATATTATTATATATATATATATAATATAATAGATATATCTAGATATAGATATTATATATATATATTATATATATATAGATATACTTTATAGATATATATATATATATATATATATATATATATATATATTATATTTTTATAAATATATATATCTATATATAATATATATAATATAATATATATATATCTATAAATACTATATATATATCTATATATATATATATATATATCATAGATATATAATAGATATAATATTATATATATATATACTAGCTATCTATCTAGATCTATATCATATATATATATATATCTATATGATATATATAGAGATATATATATATATATATATATATATATATATATATCTAGATATATATATCTATATATATCTATATATCTAGTGAAATCACATATCGTGTATTGCTTGGAGACAGGCTGTAAGGGCAGCTTACTTGAGTAAAGGAATTTGAGTACGTAAGCGTTTAACCGAGAGATCGCTTGTCTTGTAGTCAAGCATGTACATTCGTTTGTACGGATGTTACAGGTCTAATAGTCCAATGCACTTTCGAAAGTCACATTCCTTTCGGTGAGCACAAAGAGGTCAGGTGGTAAACTCCAAGTGTCGGGAGAGAAAGCCCCCATCGTAAAGATGGGTCCTATTGCATGGCTAATTTAGAGACGGGATTCTCTAACCTGACTAATATAATGAACTTATTGACATTTTGGGTCTGGGAGTGAATTCTTAGTCAGAAGGGTAGAATGTTAACTTACTAGTTTCTTTATGGGCAAATTTGGGTTTTCTGTCATTATGACTTGTTAACCATTTTGTTCTATTTTATATTCAACTGATTTGGGTAATAAATATTATATTTTTATACTTACGAGATCTTAATAGCCTAACGACGTGGTCGCAGCAGAGGGCACCATTGACAACAGGTAAGGGTTTCTAATTTGTGTAGTTTAATAAAAAAGGGGGGGGAAGATATATATTATATATATATATATATATAGTATATCTATATATATATATGAATAACTTGATCATGAAGTATATAAAACGTGATGCTATGTATAAATAAAGGTTTTTGCCACGAAGGAAAAAAATGAAAAGAGAGATAGCCAAGCATTTTTGTAAATTTCATGATAATAAGTTGTATATGCCTCCTTTTTATTCAAAATGTATTGTTTTCTGGATGAATAATCTATTAACCGCGTGTTTATCCTCCAAGGTGTGTCTGCCCTCAGTCGTTTCCTCATTTCTGTAGAGTGAAATCGACCTTATTGCTAATCTTGTAGTGTCAGTTTGGATATTAAGCCCTCTTTGACTATGTTTTTCCTCTGTAAGATCAGTTGTGCTTGAGTATAGGTTCGAACTAGACCGAAAGTGCTTGGCTATCTCGCTTTTCATTTTTTTCCTTCGTGCAAAAACTTTTATTTATATCTATCTAACTATATATATATATATAATATATATATATATATATATATATATATATATATGTCCATATATATATTGTATATATAGATAAATATAATTTATACTGTATTGCATACGTGTATATATGTAACATATGTATATATTCATATATAGGTATATATATATATATAATATATATACATATATATATATATATATATAAATATATATACTATATATATATATGTACATATGATATTGAAAATGAGGCACAAAATCATGGAGACAGAGTCCATGTCATAACTACTAACCAGTAACAGAAGCTTTTTCTTCATTTTTCTCGTTTTACCGAAGAAAACCTCATTTGTCTCTCTAGTCTAAAAGCGCCAGTGTTTGAACCACCATTGTTAAATAGGTTATGAAACCAGAACTTTATCAGTATCCTAAATATTCCAAAGGGATCCATTCAGTCTTGAGAGTTGTTAATTATTAATATAAATTTTTCGTAAACCAAATTGCGAATCAAGCGCTTGTCACTTCACAAAAATTATTTTGTTCGCTGACCTCATGTCCTCTGCCCTCACAATTTATAATATATATATATATATATATATATATATATATATATATATATATATATATATTATATATATATATATATATATATATATATATGTAGTATATATATTTTGTATATATATATATATATATATATATATATATATATAATATATATATATATGTGTGTGTGTGTGTGTGTGTGTGTGTGTGATATGTACACACGTATTTCTGCAATGTCTGTCACCTTTAATAGGGTATTACTGTGGTAACTGTCCCTTTTATCCAGTTATTACTATGCTGTCTCCCTCTTTAACCAGTTATTACTGTGATTATTGTACCTCTACTCCGGCTATTACTGTATTTATCGTAATTAATGTGGTAACTGTCCTTTTTATCTGGGTATTACTGGGGTGACTCAAAAGCGTTTTCAATCACGTATATCTATGGTCTCGAGTACATGAAATATGGGTATGACAAACCTGTCGAGTTTGATACCTACTTTTTATTTAAGTTGGGTCAAATGCTGGCCACGTGCCACATTTCGTCTAGATTGGTCAAGCGGTTCGCATTTGTATAGTTCACAAACATACAAACAAATATCGTTTGTGTGAGTTGTAACTGAGGTGGACTTTGTAAGTCTCAGCAGACTGGTGAATTTCAGGACGAGGAATAGCCAAATTCTCTGTAGGCGGGTAGAGCTGTCAGTGCGCCCTCATGTGGTACACTGTAGGCATTACTTAAGGTTCTTTGCAGCGTGCCTTCGGCCCCCAGCTGCCACCCCTTTCATTACTTTTAATGTACCTTCTTTCATATTCTCTCTTCCATCTACTTCCCACCCGCTCATGACAATTTATTTATAGTGCACTGCGAGGTTTTCCTCCTGTTACCCCCTTCAAACTTTTTATTCTCATTTTCCGTTTCAGTGCGGAATGACCTCATAGGTCCCAGTGCTCGGCCTTTTCCCTAAATACTATATTCAACAGCCAAAGCATATTTTCAAATTTTATTTTTTTACGTTTTTCGACACTACTCTGGTGCCATTTTCAATATTACCAGGAATGTGTAAAAGACATCTTATGATAAAAGTACGTACAATATTAAAATCACAAGCATACAAAATTCAAAGAAATAAAAAGTCTGAAGCGTAAAAGGTTAATACATGATGAGATAAACAATACTTACATTTCGTACAAAGGAAATAAACTCCCGTCCAAGTTGGCGGCTGGTTTATGTAATCTAATCAATATAGATTCTAGAATCCTGAGCTCTGGAGTTCATTCCTGGATTTCGTCATTATTTAAAAATCTGATTACGGTCACGCTACATATATTTTCACAGTGGTGTCTTGTTGCTGACTACTTGGGCCATACCAGTTGTATAATTGACTGACTGATTGATAGAATTTAGGCACACATGCCCAGCACTGGGACCACTAAGTTCATTCAGCACTGAAACGGAAATTGACCGTGAAAAGATGTAACAGGAGGAAAACTTCAAAGCAGTTGCACTACGAATCTTAGGAGAGGGTGGACAGCAAGATGGAAGAAAGAGAATATGAACGGATTTCAGTGAAAAGAATGCAAGGGGTTGCAGCTAGGGGTCGAAGGGACGCTGCAAAGAACCTTAAGTAATGCCTACATTGAACCGCACGAGGTGCACTGGTGGCACTACCCTCCCAGTGGTACGGGTGTCCGTGAACTGGCAGTGACAGCTCTTTGTTGGTGGAATCCAAAAGAAAGATTCAAAATACTAGAACCCATAATTACATTCCAAACTGCGTTTGGAACAACTAAGTTTGTAAACAATGGACGGACACAGACATCTCGGCCTTCTCTCATTACAGCTGAAGATTTTTTTTTTCTTTTTTTCAAGTTGTATAATATCAGTGTTAAATCAATTTAAGGTAAGTATAACTTATTAAATCAGTTTATGTAAAGAATAACTTATTAAACAAGTTTATGGCAGGTATAACTTATTAAATCAGTTTATGGCAAGAATAACTTATTAAATCAGTTTTAATGTTTAAAGAATAACTTTATGGTTAAACAAGTTTATGGCGGTAGGTTAACTTAGTTAAAATCAGTTTTTATGGCAAGAATAACTTATTAAATCAGTTTATGGCAAGAATAACTTATTAAATCAGTTTATGGCAAGAATAACTTATTAAATCAGTTTATGGCAAGAATAACTTATTAAATCAGTTTATGGCAAGAATAACATATCAGTTTATGGCAAGAATAACTTACTAAATCAGTTTATGGCAAGAGTAACTGGAATAGTTCTCGTACATTTTTATTTCAAAATGCTCAGTTGACGTTAGTAAATACGTATATAAAATAACCTAAAACGTAATAAATATCTCTCAGGGCCACTCTTTTGCTTAGTAGGTTTATCATTGAAGAATCTATAATGGATAGTTGGAGGACAAGTTGACAATTCGATGGACATCATGGGCCAATGGCATTTGTTTTTATCAAGAGAAATACACAACAAACAACATTACCACGCATGAACAGCCAGCTTCCAACGTCTCCTCCAGCCATTTGCTATTTCATAAAGTAGAATTTTTCCATTCATTTTTTAAATCAATGCTTTTTATGATTACGAGCATATATTTTTTCTTATTAGTAAACTTGAACCAACTAAACATAAGAATGAGTCAGTCACGTTCAAGAGCAACTTTCTCCAAGGCTATGTTCAGGTAGCATTCACTCGAGAGAATTATTGACATCTAAGGTAATACATCATAGTCAATTACCATTCGGTGGTGAAAACATTCCTTGCAGTTAAGTCCCATCATGCCAGTAAATTGGAACACTTGAAAAGGGAGTCATTTAGTCGCAGCTGCGAGAAAATATCAACGCATTCATTTTTCTTGCTCATGACTTGGCCAAGGAATGAAGCCATTTAAAAATACGAAATGCAGGCAGTGACAAACTAAGGAACGCAGGCATTCTTTAACTAAGAAATGCAGGCAGTGACAAACTAAGGAACGCAGGCATTCTTTAACTAAGAAATGCAGGCAGTGACAAACTAAGGAACGCAGGCATTTATAAGCCGTCGTTGGACCTGTCGAGTTCTGTGTCATGAGGTTATAAAGAAATAAAGAGCGTCTGAATATATATATATATATATATATATATATATATATATATATATATATATATATATATATATATATATATATATATATATATATATATATATATATATATATATATATATATATATATATATATGTATATGTATAGTATATATATATATATATATATATATATATGATATATATATATATATATATATATATATATATCTATATATATATATATATATATATATATACAATATATATATATATATATATATATACATATGTATATATATATATATATATATATATATATATATATATATATTTATTTATATATATACGCCATGTGGTGCTCGAGGCTACGATGATGATACCTTCATACAAGCGTCAAGATCCTTTTGCCAAAACATGGTCTGTTTAAGTTTTGAGAACGTCTTGCTGATTTAGGTTTATTTATAGAGATATAAATGCTATGCTTAGTTTCTTGTGAATCTTTATCCTTCGTGAAACAAAGAGGCTTCGTCTCACTCACTTGCTTCCTCAGTTATTGTAGTAGAGGTCTCCATTGCGACTTCTTTCTTTCAGTCCAACAGCGTCTAACATTCGTTGGTGGTCATCGCCC
Source organism: Macrobrachium nipponense (assembly GCF_015104395.2). Lineage (NCBI taxonomy): Eukaryota > Metazoa > Arthropoda > Malacostraca > Decapoda > Palaemonidae > Macrobrachium > Macrobrachium nipponense. The sequence goes on from NC_087214.1 coordinate 69,226,156, forward strand.
AAATATCGACATAGGCAACCTCCAGTAAATCAGTATTGATACTTTTGATAGATGTGTATAAGACCCAGTTCACATGATGGCCATCTTTATACTATGAAACATGACTCTCCGAATTCCCAACAATATCGAATTCCCTTTGCCTTGGCAATAACTTACATCCAAAGAGCATCACTTATGTTAAGTGCATCTGCCCTCACTAAGATTCAGTCCTAAGCCTCAAAGGTTTAATACAGAGATGACTGTGACTTATCTATTGAGCTATGATGGCACATGCAATTATCATATATTTTTCCCTTTAGGTGTAAAGTAAAGTAAATTAGGAATTAAGGTGTAATTTTGTCTTATTATTTGTTGTTATAAAAATGAGTCTTGAAAATGTAGGTACCGAATCCATAGGATATCATTCTGAACAAAAATGAGCAGCTGAGGTAATAATTTTGTTGTGTATTTTATTAACGAAAATGTGACCTATTCTGTCAAAATGAGCTAGTGTATTATACGCATTCCACATAAGCTTATTTAATCTTGACCCTTTTACTAACATTTTCTTATTATTCTCTTTCCTTGCTTCATTCCTATCATACTTACTTTTCTTAAACCTCTTCTGCTCAGACTGGAACTTTTATCTATGTAAACTTTAGCTTCAGCCAAGTTATATTTACATAAAACTTCAACGATTATTTGTCGTGTGTGTGTGTGTTGCAGTCGTGTTGGAATACTCTAACGCATTTTTTTTTCGAAAAAAGAAGGGTTTTTTTCCCTTAGTGACTATACTTATAGAGGGCAATATGTTAATAGTGTCTCTACGTAATACCCAGGGTGTAAGCCAGATAGTGTTGTGTGATTGCTGATATATTAATCTACATTCTGCTCCAACCGGTGCCTTCGGAATCTTTCAAATGGGTAAAAGAGTGGTATGTATGTGTTAGTGCTTGGCCCTTCCTTTACCACAAAAATGTCATCCAACCAACCTCCATCCGTCAAATGATCCTGGCACCTACCAATACCTGTGCCCCACACACAAATTCTGTACCCCCCTCGAAGTGGGACCACCTTGACGTGGTGAAGGGGCTTTTGAACCCCTGGAATTTGTTCCCGGGTTCGAGTCCAAGAGTCCCTTACATCATTGTTTAATTTTTTGGATTAATTGTAGTGGAATTTTCCACCTTTGTTAAATTTATTAGACATGAAAATAGGAAAAGATATAGCTGGGATTGTGTTTATATCTAAAACTAAATAGTGGGAACTGTGGTAGGATCATCAACTGCCCTATAATAATTGGAACCCGAGAGATATGGTATATTTCAGCAAGAGAATTGCAAATGTAATAATATGGTTAAAAGGAGTTTTGAAGCTATTTTGTCATTTTGTTCACTGCAATTTCATTAGAATTATGTAGTTTGATTTCCCAGAGTCATCGAGGAAGCAAAGGAACACTGCAACTTTAATTTTGTCAAGTTATATTGTAAACAGATGGTTGTTCAAAGACAAGAATGTGCCTGAACGTTTGATTATAAATAGAATAAAAGCTTCGATTATAAAAAACCAGAGAGATATCAAGGCCATTTTGAAAGAGAAACTGTTAAAATATTTCACAAAGAATTTTTGTAACATTAAATGCAATGTATTTTAGATGGAAATATATGTAGTTCTGGATTTATTGTAATGTTTTGTAAATAATTTATTGAATAAAAACTTAGAGAAAAAAAAGCTGGTATTTAACTATATGCAATCTGTTCACTAACTGTTATAATCTTTAATGTTTTTTAACTACCATTCTCTATATTATTACTGTGGCCATTTCCAAATTTCCAAAAAGTAGGACTCTTCATTTTGTTTTGCCGACACTTACTTTAAGCTACATTAAACCTGTTTAATGAGTTGAAATATTATGTTGTGTAATATATACAAAATATGCTTAGAAGTGTTTATTTGTCGATTATCACTATATTGTAATGAAGGCTATTTTTTAAACGCACAGTATATATTGCATACATGATGCAGACATTCATACAGTATAAATATAGAACTTTAAGAAATGAATATTCAGTTTTACTCCTGATGGAGCATCGTGCTGTATGCTAACCAAATTCATTTACTTCACAAACTAAAGGAAGTAGCCTACTTATCATAGCCATCCGTAATGGCTATCTATTTTTTGTATTTCGCCGCTTAACCTGCCATCTCCATGGGTTTTCTGTTGGCCAGGAAGCTTTTGTACACGGCTGGGCTCTCTTCTGAGATGTTGTTACAGGTTTGGAACTGGGCTTTGAAAAAACTTTTGTGTGAGCATTGCTACAAGGGATAGAGATGATATAAGCACTCATCTTCTTCAGATTTGTGAAAGAGACCTCAGATTTACTGAACAGTTAGAGATAAAGTTCCTCCCTGTACTGTGGCTATTATCGTCTTTACTGATATGTAATTGCCTCCAGTGTTTTAGTATACGCAAGGTAATTTACATAATTCTTTTTAGACAGGTGCCCAAAACGAAGAAGGGCAAATCAACGTACTGCTAGAGGTGGCGCAGGACGGAGGACAGACTGCTCGAAAACAGGACTGTCCTACCTAAAGCAGGATGTCTGGCCAGCCTGATACTATCTTTTATACTTCTCCAATAACTGCGTGGATACTGCAAGTTTATCATTTTTGATCATGTTATCTCATGTATCTAGATTGTCTACGCTATTGTCTATACTTTGTATGTTCCATGTATATGGCCTTGAGCTGAAATAAGATTTATTATTATATTATTATTATTTATTATTATTATTATTATTATTATTATTATTATTATTATTATTATTATTATTATTATTACATCCAGCAAGTTACTTTTGCATTCACCCATTGCCATTACATAGTCTAATAACTTGTATTCCTTATTTTGATCTCTTTCCCAAGTATGTTTGTGAATATTTCCCTTTAGAAACCTTTGTTTCCAGCAGTCAAGTCCTTTTCCAAACACCCAGCAAACTACCATTTCATAATCTTGGACGTAACAGAAAAGCGACTCCCAAAATGCACTCTTTCACCCTCGCTTTCCATTACCGGCCCATACACAGTCACCATCACAACTTATCATCTATTTTCACTCATCCTTGGCCACAATTTTTTTTTAACTAGCACATATAAACTCTTTCACAGATCATCGCTGATGCTAAGTGTCATTTCCCCAGGAAGCTCGGCATCCTTCAACTACCTACCTGCAGTCAGTTCTTTGTCGTTCCCGTTCATGAACACACTATTCTTTCATCCCTATTTCAGCTAATGCCAAAACAATTAGATTTCTTTCCTTGAATATGTCAATAATTATGCCTACTACGTAATTGCCCCCTGTGACCTTAATATGGGCCAAGACGGTGATTAGAGTCAACAGATAATAGCAGAGATATGTTGTTGAAGCAATCTGGCCTTGAACAAAGCAGATCTCGGATCAGCTAGCTGGTTGTGAGGAAGTATTCAGTTCGATGCTGGGTTGCCAGATTTTACGAAGGCGGCATTCATGAGATTCCGTCTCAGAAAGAGCACCCTTGTATGCCTAAGAAGACTTCTAATCGAAGTTTGACCGTTCTCAAGCGTCAATTAGAAAGTAATTGACGCTTGAGAACAGTCAAACTTCGATCAGAGGTCTTCTTAAGCATGCCGAGGTAGAGTGAATTGGATATTAAACAATATTTGTAGCTTAATGTTTATGAATATAGGCAATGTCATGGTGTATTTGACAAATATATCTATATATATATATATATATATATATATATATATATATATATATATATATATATATAAATATAATATATCATATATATATATATAGATATATATATAAATATATATATACTATATATATATATTATATATATGTGTGTATATATATATATATATATATATATATATATATATATATATATCGCATCCACAAACATAATTATAGCTACAAAGGTCACTTAATATCCAATTGCCTGCACCTCACAAATAAAACGGAGGGGAATTACAGGTGATAATTATAGACTTCTGAAATCAGGGAAATACTTACTTTTAAAGTTGTTGATGGAGTGATGCCCTTTAATCAATTCGATTACTTACAAGATTACCTCACACCTGTTTTGATGAAGTTAGTCTGATTTTCTGCAATACTGGTAAGTTGTTAAGGGATCACTGTTGCCTTTAGGGTATTCAGTCGTTTAGTACTTTGTGATGAAGGTTCTGGTATCTGGCTGTTGTGAGGTAACAATTAATGATTTGGTATGTGTAGTAACCAGATACTTGGCACTTTGTCACAATATATATATATATATATATATATATACTATATATATATATCTTATAATGCATATTATAGTGTGTAAAATATATCTGTAATACCTGCAATGAAGCCATAGGTTCTTGACTAACTTGTTTTTGGATAATTATCAATAAAAGCCTACATCTGTGGCAGAAATCGACCTCACACTCCACTAATTTACTTAGTTATGAAGACGAAATATAAAGCAAGAACTTTCTACCTTTTGGTGTTTAATGGGCTCCTTTTATTAGATGGAATTCTTTTTTTAACAGAAAAATATTCAAGTCATTTGTATACACACACACACACACATATATATATATATATATATAATTATATATTAATATATATAAATATAATATATAATATTATATATATATATATATATATATATATATATATATATATATATATATATATGATATATATATTATATATATAATATAATATATATATAATATTATTTATATAATTCATCTATATATATATAAATATAAATAGATATATATATATATATTATTATTATATAGATAAATATATAATATATATATATAATAATATAGTATTATATATATATTTTTACATAAATATATATATATATATATTATTATATATATAGATAATAATAAATAATAGATAATAATATATTATATTATATATATATTATTTATAATAAATATAATATATATAATACATTTATATTAATATATATATATTATATATAGATATACTCTATATATACACATATATGTATATAAATATATTTATATAAATATATATATATATATTATATATATACACATATACATACACTTATAAAGTCTTTTGTACATTGTATGACTGACAAAGAGGGTATGAATTCAGAAAAAAACTTGCAATATATTTATTTTCTTGTAGATTTTTCCTACTCTAAATTGATACATACCTCAAAAAATCAGTCGTTTCCATGAATAAATACATACATGTAATATATATTCTCTTTACATTCTTACTCATGTATCTAAACATCTAAAATGAATGTCAAGTCATTTACATATAAAAACAAAAACATCAGAAAGACGAAGTCGTATCCATAGCAGTTTTGGTGGTCCTCTTCGAAGCAGCACGTTTATACTGACCGCTCCTGCCTCATTGAGGGCGCAGTGTCCAGCTGGTATTCACAGATGTAACTGTTAGATTGAGAAGAGAGGAAGACAAAAAGACAATAAATATCAGTGCTACTTTCTTCTTCTTCTTTTGGTATCTGAAAAGGAAAAGATTACTTGGAGTTGCATTACCTGTATACCATTATTCGTCCGTTTATATACTTCAAAAATGCCGTCATAAATCTGAGCACATGGATGAATGGAAGATCTTTTTTATATTGGGGGCTTATTCGCTGCTATTATGGTTCATTCGGTGAGAATTTCCACATTTCCTTTGTTGCTCTCTCTCTCTCTCTCTCTCTCTCTCTCTCTCTCTCTCTCTCTCTCTCTCTATATATATATATATATATATATATATATATATATATATATATATATATATATATAATATATATATATATATATATATATATATATATATATATATATAATAAAAGGAGCCCAAAAAACACCAAAATATAGAGAGAAAATATTATATTTCAGAGACTGCAGTCTAGATATTCAGGTAGATGAATGAGAAAAGTTACAGAAAAGGTGGTGTTCATACCATGTGATCCATCCACAGGTAAGCCATTTTAGGTCACTCCCACTGATAATCTTCCTTTAATCCTCTTAAGCGTTGGTTGAATGAAAACTTTATCAATGACATCTGAATCCCATACGCCCTTTGAGATGTTCATTACCTGTCTCTGTTTAATCAAGGCCAATTCGATCATCTGACTCTAGTACCGGCAGTTTATTCTGTGGATATGTTCACTTATATGGTTGAAAATAGCTGAGTTCTGTTGTCCATACCTAACACAAAAATTTGCTCGTGCTACCTTATAATAATAAAATGAAAGATATCCCCCATCTCTTGAAGAATTTTAGTATTAATGTCGCTTTTAAAAATAAAACAATGAAACATGTACTCCCCGATAATAATAAAGGATGTGTATGTAAAATTCCATGTAAGTCTTGTGACAACTTTGACATTGGTCAAACGGGTAAAACTCTAGAAAAGAGAATAGAACAACATAAAAAATGTGTGTGATATGCACAGAGAAATAGTGATATTTTTTACATTTTAGCGATACGGGCTGCTCAGTGAGCAAGAGCCTGTGCTGACACAAGGTCAGCTTAATCAAAAACAACATGTTAGGGACAACAGTCATGCTATTAACTGGGGAAAAAAGATTGTGTGTTCTAATAATGCATTAGAAAGGAATATCATTGAATCTAGCTTTATAAAAGAAAGTTACAACAATAATATGAACATCAGTCAAGGTATTTATAAACTTGATCCTTTAATTTCTAAAGAAATTCGTAAATTACTTAAATTTTAAGGTAGGCAGTAGAGATGTATGGAAATACAATTATTATATTTGTAAACAAAGTAAGGGGGTAGGAGTGGTAATGAGATTTCCAACCCCGCCTCCCTGACACCTGTCAGGCGTGGACTTGTTGTCTCCTACCCTTATCAGTAGTGTCCCTTGAGAATTCATTGTAAATTGTAGCCAAATGATTTTTGAAAGCTACTACTACCTTGACACCTGCCTGTGGGTGGATCTGCAGTCTCAAACGGTTGTGTGTATGTTCGTCAGTACTGTCTGTAGTATATATATTTGTGACTTCTAATACTTTGCATCAGTCCTTCGTCTATGGCTTGGAAATAAAGTAGAAACTGGTCAGGACCTACACCCTGCTTCTTATTTTTCACCTGTGGATATGCGTGATTATATATATATATATATATATATATATATATATATATATATATATATATATATATATATATATATATATATATAATATATATATATATATATATATATATATATATATATATATATATATATATATACATATATACATATATATATATATATATATATATATATATATATATACATAATCAAGCTACAAGTGTCCTATAATATCTAATTCGCTCTACCTTGGAATTAATATATATTCATATATGTTTAACCAAAGGGGAATGTTTTAGTCGATAAGAGATTTGCCGGCTCACGGGCGCGAACCATCGACACCTTCAAATCCAGGACGATGGTTCGCGCCCGTGAGCCGGCAAATTTCTTATCGACAAAAAAATTCTCCTTCGGCTAAACATATATGAAAACATATTAATTCCGAGGTAGAGCGAATTAGATATTAAAGGACATTTGTAGCTCGATGTATGTATATGAATCACGGTAACGTGATATGACATATATATATATATATATATATATATATATATATATATATATATCTTATTATATATGTATATATATATAACATTACTCCCAAACCGTGTTGTGGGTGGTTACCATTGATTTTTATCAATGTATGAAAACCAACTGTTTGAAATTGGAACTTTATTGCACAGTATTGTACAGACGGAACTAAAAACATGACAAAAAAAAAAGGAAAAACAACGAAATCAACTTGAAAACAAAAGAAGAAGAAGAAAAAGAATAGAGTAACAAGAACCCCAACAAAAGCCTTTTTTGTGATTTCTGTGGCCCAATTCAAAGAAACCTCAATGAGACGTAGCAGGTACCCGCCACCATTTTCAGGGGCATTGAATTCAAAAAACACATTTATTGTCAATTACTAGACGTGTGGGCATTTTTAGGGGCAGGGCATTGAATTAAAAAAACAGTCATTGTCTTGCTAGATTCTGAGACGGACACTTTTGGGCGTTAGTTATTAAAGATACATTTTTGGGCGTATTATGACGTAAAGACAGGCTAGCGTGAATTGGACACGTTTGGGCGTAAGGTCATGGGTGGACACGATTGAGCGCGGAATGGCGTCAATCAGACAAGATATATATATATATATATATATATATATATATATATATATATATATATATATATATATATATATATATAAAACCTCTTACATGTACTTTTGACATTTTCAAAACTTAGTTTCTCTCATGACATTTCTCCTTACCTGCCACTCTCTATACCTCTGTTAATTGTATACACTGAATTTTATTTGTATGCAAGAATTTTTACCTTATAGTCATCGTGCATGACGCATCATTCCATCCGTTTATATCTTTTAAAATTTCGGCACAGTATTCTCCACCTCCAGAATTGCTAGGTTGACCGTTCCCCCATCTGGAAAACGTTATGAAAATGTGTGGGTTTATAGGTATCTTGTGAGTTTATAATTAAACTGGAGAAATTCCCCATTCCAAACCTATACAGCCATATTTTCGAACAACAGTATTTTTAACCCTGATTGAATTTTCCCTGTTAGATTGGTCCTGTAAGTGACAGTAACAATAAAAGTAATGAAAGTACTTTGCCCATTCAAGAATGTTAAGGAGTTCACATTAAAAAATCTTAGTGCCCAATCATGAGCAATGAATGGAATTTTGTCTCTTCTCCAGCTAAGAATAATGAAAAGACAAGCCATGTGGCGAATGTATTTATAGTAATGAATACATATGGGATTGCTATTAAGGCAACTGATTTATGCAGAGTTCACCAATAAAGTCTGTCCCTACTATCTCATTGTGTGCAAAATGTGCTTACATGAAGTGCATAGTACCTACTGAATGCTAATCTTTTGAGTTCTCATCTTGTGTATATTGCAAATCATTACAGTTCCCTGTTTTTATATCAGTATTGCTACAGCTGCAGTTGCAGAGCAGATTTTCATATTGAGTGTACCCCATAGCAATAGCTCAATCATATAATGATGTAAATTGTGTGCCACTGTGCCAGCACTCCTCTAAAACCTGGGTTTCTCACGCTGCAAGCAACAGTTCGTAGCCAGCTTCAGACAATATGTCGCCAAATTTTGTGATTCTCACGACAATGCAATGCATCCTTGGTGTCAACAGAGAGCACACCTGTTTTTCATCTATATGGGAGCTATAAAGGCTATAATATTAAATAATTGTACATGACTAGTCTGTTAGTTACTGTGTAAGTCTCCTAGCCGTTGATTGGCCAGCAATTCTTATAAATACTGCTGTAGTTCATTTAATAAAGTATCATTTCAAGATCATAGCTCTTTTCTTCATCAACTCTTGTTAAAGTGGTGATCCCGCCTAACCAACACCCAACAAAGATATCCGAGACTTCCAGTGACAAACATCACCATCCCCTCCTGCCACTCTTGCTGATACTATTGCCCAACTTCCAACCTTCACACCGACTGACGCCTACACTAGGTTCCATCGAGCCAAAGTCTCACTCCGAATGAAGGGCATACAGTCATCATCGACGAAGGCAGATTACGTTCTCGCTGCCCTGCCGGATTACCACTTCCCTGCTAGACAGATTCACGGCTACTGCCCCTCGTGGTAGCCATAGCAGGTACATATCCCTAAATCAGGGGCCATAGAAATGTACCTAAATCTAACCATACTCCTGACACATCCAATCCTATGTGTTCTATCAGCCCCTCTGTCTTTTTTTATCCTCGATTCCACCACAGGTGCTCACTCCCTTCTGCCTGTATCCAGTCAACCAACCAAACACCCACAGCCATCTGATGTCTGACTCACAGCTGCCAATGGCTCTCCCATCCTTACCTTTGATCAGAAGCATCTTGCCCTTAACCTCAGTGACAGAAAGTACCACTGACAGGTTTTGGCTGCAGATATCTCAATACCTCTCTTCAGGGCGGATTTCCTGGCACACCACCAACTGCTTGTGGAAGTCACCAACAGGCGCCTCATCAATGCCACCGATCTGTCAACCAAGCCCATAGCTGCAGCCCCCGCAGAACTTGCCCTCCACATCGTCAATTCCAAAGATGAGTTTGCCTACCTGTGCCAAATACCCAAAGATCTTCAAACCAGAATTATGTCAAACTTATCAAATCCCTACTATGTGCAGTATTTTCCAACATATTAATACCTCGGGTACTCCAGCACACTCCTGTTTCTGATGTCTACCACCCAAAAAACTCACCGCTGCAAAGAAAACCTTAGCAGAAATGGAGCAGATGGGTGTGTGTAAAAAGGCATACAGTCCTTTTGGCATCTCACCTCCACATATTAACAAAAATGGATGGCACACTTCATCCATGCAGGGACTACCGAAAGTCGAATGTGATCACCGAGGCTAACCACTACTCCATCCCAACTATCACTGGCGAAACCACCTTCCTGCATGGCGCAAAAATGTTCTCAAAACTGGACCTTCTTAAAGGTTATTTCCAGGTCCCCATGAATCCCGAAAATATCCTGAAGACCGCCATCACAACACCCTTTGGCACCTTCACCTTCAATTACTCCTGCTTTGGCTTCCCCAATGCAGGAGCTCTTTTCAGCAACTCGTGGACGCCATCTTGGGAAACCATCCCAAAGATCTCACCTGGGGACCTAGCAAGAAGATGCCTTCACTGGTGCCAAAAATGTCCTCACCAAGGCCGCTGCCCTCTCATTCTTTGCGTCAGGTCATCCTCTACTGCTTTCCATAGATGCCTGCATTGTAACCGTAGGAGCTGGCTTGGAACAGATCATCCATGGTAATCCTCAACCCCTGGCTTTTTTTAGCAGGAAACTCGGCATGTCAAAACACTTCCAACATTCTTTTGGAGGCCACACCTTTCACCTTCAAACTAACCACTTGCCACTAGTGCATTCAATAAATCACCAGTCTAATGCTCACGCCTTCAGTGCCGCCACTTGTCAGCCATCACTGAATTTAACTGCCCCCTTCGTCGTGTCCCTGGGAAACACAGTCCCGTTGCTGACACCATCTCGAGAATCGCCATTGATGAAGTAAACCTCATCATCGATTACAAGCAGCTGGTGGACAAGCAACAGCAGGATCCAGAGCTCAACACCTGCAAAATCTCTTTAACATCTCTGCAGTGACACGACGTCCCCCTCAACAACAATAGTCCTGCTATGCATCCATCCTCTGATAGCACTGGCCACCCACATCCATACATCCCATGTGGAGTCAATGAGACGTCACATCTTAGACATTGTCCACTTTCTGGCACACCCTTTAGGATGATCTATAGCCACCCTCCTGAAGAAGCGCTTCATCTGGCATGGCATATCAAAAGACACAAAGGCGTAGCGCCATGAATGTTCTGTCTGCCAATTCTCCAAAAGCTAGCATCATGCTAATTTAGGTGTAGGCTTCTTTTATCAACCAAGATGCTGTTTTCCCCATGTCCACATCGACATTGCAGGACCCCTCCCGTACTCGGAAGGGCATTGTGACCTACTCACAATGGTTGACTACTAGATGGCCCAAAGTGGCCCCTATGACAGATGCATCGGCAGTAGCATGTGCCAGTGCTTTCCTCTCATCACGGGTTTCCAGATTCAGCGTAACCGATCACATCACCTCTGACAGAGGCACTACTTCACGCTGCAGCTCTGAACGTCCCTGTACCGCCTCCTCGGCACCTATTTGCATCACACAACCACCTACCATCTCGAGTCCAATGGCATGACTGATAGGTTCCATCGCACCCCGAAAGCAGCCCTCATGTCTTGCTGCAACTCCTGAACCTGGTACTCGCAGCTTCAATGGGTCATTCTCCTCAGCCTTTAAACCACACATAAAGAAGGCCTTGACTTGTCAGCAGCCGAGATGGTATATGGCGATCCGCTCATAATACCTGGTGAATTCTTCACCTATAATAACACCTCACCCAACATCATCAGACTCCTATCATCATCGGAAAATTCGCCCCTTGCCGCCCATCCTAAAACCCAAATGAGAAGACCTTTATCCTGAAGGATCTACACAAGGCAACACATGTATTTACCAGAACCGATGCTATTCGTCCGCATTTCACCCAACCTTGCACTGGCCCCTAACAGGTCCTTGATAACAAGCAGAAAACTTCCCTCATCGACATCTGCAGCACAATAGGTTGGGTTGCAATCGACCACCTGAAACCAGCATATTTGCCTGACCACATTAATCCTCCAGTCTAGTTTTCAAGGGCGGGACACCCTCTGCAACACCCTGGTCAACTCTCAGGGGGGTTAATGCGCCAGCACTCTAAAGCCTTTATTTCTCATGCTGCAAGCGACAGGTCGTCGCCAGCTTTAAACAATGACGTCGCCAAATTCCGTATTTTTCATGACAATCCACATAGTAATGCACCAGTGACGCCAGCAGAGCACATCTGATTTCCATCTATATAGGAGCCATAAAGGCTTATATAAAATAATTGTACGTGGTTGTAAGTATCCTGGCCTCTGATTGGCCAGCAATTCATATAAATACCGCTGTAGTTCATAAATAAACTAGCATTTCAAGATCATACCTCGATGCACCAAGAAAATTTCACAAGTGTTTTGGAACAGAGTTTTACACCTAATAATCGCAAAGTTTTACACAAAACATCCTCCTATTCTTTTACCAAGACAACTAACAATGTAATTACTTTAAAAACATAAGAAGAAACACTATATCAGTATGGATGCTTAGAGATAAAGTTAACACTTATAGCATAGCTACACAATGGGTTCTAGGAATGACAAGCTTAAAAAGGAGAAGAACTTGCCACATACTTCCTGTAGTTTATGTACTGTGTAGTGCCCCAGGAAAGAATGACTCTCATGGGAATGTTAGCCCACACGTAAACTTTGTGACGCCAGATTAGAGACTAGTTTATCACACATTTTCTTCCTTCAGTTCAAGAGAAAAATTGAGTTCAATTCTTGCATTTTATCTTATATTCAAGGTGGCAGGTGTTAGTCACGACATAATCATGGATTTATTGCGAAATCAAGAGAATTCGTTTCACACTACTCTCTTGTTTGTAAATCATATGCATTGGATATTGTATATATGATTCAATATGAATGACGAATAATTCAGGATTACAAATTCCCCTCTTCTTTTCTGCTTAGTCTGGTCATCACTAGGCTTACATTAGCATAGAAAAAAATGCACAGATACGACACTTTGACAGCCATCTGCCCTTCTTCTTCCACCCTGCTACAAACTGACGTTGTGGAAGGTTTGTCGCTGAAATGTGGGTCCGTCTTTTTTGCGACATTTCTCTTGAACTGTAATATATCTGCTCCTGAAGGTGGTGATATTTGCTTTGAAACGATTTGCCACCAATCACCTTTGCCAAAATCGTAATTATTAAAAGTTTATGATCATTGATGACTCCAAAACTTGTTTCCTGATAACTGGCTAAATGTGAAAATAATTCCTATACCCAAACCTAGAAAAGATCCTAGTAATGTGGGTAATTATAGACCAATCTCTTCAACAAGTTGTCTATGTAAGTTCTCGAAGAAAATTAGAAAATGGTAATTGCACGACCTCGTGGCGCATTTGTAAAAAAAAAATATTTTGAGCCCTACCCGATTTGGTTCACAGCTTCATCTGTCTAAATTAGATACCTCTATCTAATTTCATAGACAGCAAGCAACAGTAACCGTCTTTGTTGACATTCAGAAGGCATACGACACTATGTCGAGGTAGGCAATATTATTAAAATAATTACATAATAATAACATACGTGGACATCTTCCTAAGTTCATTAAAAACTTTAATAACTGATCTCACTTTTCAGGTGAGAATAGATAATGTTTTTTTTTCTTCAAAAACCTTCCTACTTTAAAATGGAGTCCCTCAAGGAAGTGTCCATAGTGGTACTCTGTTTACATAGCAGTTAATGAATTCAATAATATGCTACCGGTTGGGATTAAATGTAAACTATATATGGACGATTTTGCCCTATACAGCATCAAGCATAAAGCATGCAGAACGAACGATTACTAAAACCATGATAAAGAATAGATGAATGGACCCCATCTGTACGCTTTAGATTTTCCACAGCATAAGTAATTCTGACGCGTCTTCGTTTGACACGCATCCACTTAATGGGCAGTCCACATTTTAAGATATTTATTTTTAATTTTAATAGTTTTTGTTTGATTTTATTAAATATTGTTTTATATATGTATGGAAACGAGTAAATGTATTTAATGTATGATTGTGCTCCAGTGTAAAAGCATATACCTTATATAGTTTTTTCTTTTAAATTTCATTGTCATTCATTCATCTCACGAATTATTTATTTTTTCCCAGTTCTAGACTTATGGCCTAGGCCTGGTATTCCCTCCTAATCCTTCTGGCTAATCTCACGAGAGGAAATAGTCAGCTCGGGGGTCTGCTTAAACTATTTGAAAAATGATAATGTACTTGCAGAAATCCCATCCTTATATTTTTCTATCTGTAAGTCTTTCCTGTCACTCAGACTTGCTTAATGGCTCTTATTCATTTTGCTAGAGCAGTGAAGCAGTAGAGACTATTGGTTATTGCGTAAACCAGTTGGGTTCTCAGAGTTTTCTGGCTGAACACAAGTAATGAATTTGCATGTACACACACCAACAGTCTTCCCTTCTTTACCCGTATCTCTTCACATTCTCTACATATTTTTCTCTGACACACACTAGCATAAGACACTGCTAACTAAAATGTAGGAGTTCTGGATTTAGTATTTCATATTGTAATAAATCTCTAAGAAGAGTTCCGGTAATCCCTTGGTCGTCCATTCCCTCCCCATCTGCACTGCGCCACCGGCTGCGCCTTTCTCGGTGCAGTCAGGTGTATGTAGTTCTCCATAACAAAGTCAGATTTAAAATGCAAAGGTAATTGAGCAGTATGATGTCACAAAGACAGCCGTGTGGGAAATTGTGCATCTCACTTACTGACTGCACTATACTAGCGTTAGTGTCTCGGAGATTTAGTCAAGACAAAAAATGTTGGTCAAGATCAGCCGTTATGAATGACAGCCGGCCGTCATGTGGGTAATATGTTAATAACTCTCATCTGAACATTATTGGATATTCTAAAGAACAATATTGCAAAGCTGTTACTGATACCCAGGCCGAATATAGAGAACATGAATTCTCCAGCATCACACTTACATGTGATTTACCTTTCAAAATTAATGGTAACCTGGTCATTTAGTCTACATTTTCTTTTACACTTGTGCATACACAACACTCATTATACATAGATTACATGCTGTACAACACCTGTGGATGTCTTGTGTGTGATGATAGTTACTTGGTCATGAATAAATAGGTTTGGTTGGCTGCTGTGTAATTTCCTCTTGAATGGCAGCAGTTTTCTTGCTAGCATTATTAATTTGTATTTTGTGTTTTTATGAATAATTCTTTCTCCATACTTTTTTTCCATAACTTATTGAGTTTAGATTTTCATTGGAGAGCCCAGAGGTAGCTTAGCCTATGGTGGCCTAGTCACAATTCTTGTGTCCACACTTTGAGCATAATCATACCCATTTGGAGGGTCTACTGTAAATCTACTATTTTATCAAAATGTCAGTCAATAATGAGCATTAGTAAAAATAGCCATGCAGAATCAATTGTAATGAGACTAAGAGATATGGAAATCTTGATAGAAAGTTCCTTTAACACTTACTTGTTTATAGTTGGAGTAGTGCCGTCAATCCACAAAAATGTCGTGTTTAAATATGGGGAATACATCCCAATCCATGCACGAACCACAACCTTATCTACAGAAATAAGAAAATGTCATATCCTTTTTTTGTGTATTATGCAATCCAATCTATGCCCTAAATATTTAAATTTCTACTGCCCCAGTGATAGTCATGCGCCGTTAACTGAAATCACTGCCAAAATATGTTTAGGTATATCAAGCGAGAATTAAGAAAAGTTTTCATTTTTTCAGTGAGAGCATAAAAAATCCTACTATACGCGTGCGCACGCACACACACACATATATATGTATATATATGTGTATATACTATATATATATATATAAATATATATAATATTATATATAATATTTATGTAGTTAGGAATCCATATATATTCAACTCTTAAACAGCTCTTCGATAAGGCCTCCAGTGATGTATGGCACTGGTGCAAAATATAATTATTCAAGTCATGATTTTATAGCTTTTGCAAAATTTTATATAAGTTTCAGTCACTAATGGATCCAGAAAAATTTTATTGGGCGCGAGACATCAATTTTCATGTATATATATATATATATATATATATATATATATATAATATATATATATATATATATATATATATATATATATACATAGAGCAGTCCCATTTTCGAGGCTATAAATTAAAGAATAAGAGTTAAAAACAGACTAGGTTAAAAAAACAAGTAAAGTTATTTGCATAAAAGTATTAAAGGAAAAAGTGTTAAAAGGATCAAAGTTTACCAAGTAGCTGAAGGCAAAAGCTGAGTGACTTTCAGGGTCCGTTTTGGTTCCAACGGAAACTCACGAGAATTACTGCAGCGGTGTTGACGAGATGTTCTGAGTATTCAACTGGGGAACTGAATAGCTTTTTCTTTGTTATTGATATTCTATTTACATTTTTTGTGTGGTCCCTTATTCATGAAAAATATGGATTTTCTAATTTTATACCTGTTCGGTTGCTTATGCCACAATGCGAGTCTAACCTCACCTTCAACAGCCTACGAGTGGAGCCCACGTACTTTCCCAGGTCACATCTGGGGCAGTTGATTAAATAATTGATTAAATAAATGACTCCCGAGATCATCAAAGGGTGAAGACAATCTTTATATTTGAATAAAGACTTGATTGTCATTGGCTTGCTGGTTTATTAATTTAAATTCAATGGCACCCTTTGATGACCTCGGTACACATTTATTTATTCAATTTCCCCAGATGCGACCTGGGGAAGTATGTGGGCTCCACTCGTAAGCTATTGAAGGTGAGATCAAACTCTCATCGTGGTGCAAGCTAGAACAGGTATAAAATTAGCAAATGCAGAATTTTCATGTATAAGGGACCATGCACAAAAATATTTTTTAATATAATATCAATTACAAAGATTTTAAAATAGTAGGCAGAGCTCTGAATGACCATCAAGTGCCAATACTTGAATCACTTTTCATTAGAATCACTTTTCATTAGACAGTTCGTTCCCCAGTTAAAAACTCAGAATATCTCGTCCACGGCTATAATACCTTTCCTGAGTTTCCGTTGGAACCAAAACGGACTCTGAATGTCACTCAGCTTTTGCCTTCAGCACTTCTTTGATTTTACCACTGACGAACAAGGATTGATTTTACCACTGACAAACAAGAATAAATACTGACCTGAAAGAAAATTGTATTCGTCATCACTAGTGATCACTGTCAAATTACTCTTCATGTCGATGCAGTTTTGCTTGGCTGCCTCCCAGGTCGCAGTTACATCGCTGAAGAGGTAGCAAGAAGCTCCGTTTACTATCCAGCTACTGCGGCATACTATGGGTCCTATTTGGAGGAAGAATGTAAGATGAGAAACACATTTAGATAAAATTCCTCCATAAAATAGCTTCATTAAACATTTTTAGTTCGAATATTTCACAAAAATCTCTCAAATTAATGACATTTTCAAATTCGGATTA
Source organism: Macrobrachium nipponense (assembly GCF_015104395.2). Taxonomy (NCBI): domain Eukaryota; kingdom Metazoa; phylum Arthropoda; class Malacostraca; order Decapoda; family Palaemonidae; genus Macrobrachium; species Macrobrachium nipponense. Next base: position 69,243,962 of record NC_087214.1, read on the forward strand.
TTAATATCAGACTGGTGAAGTTGCAGGCAAGTAGACGAAATTAATCGACGACCCCTCTAGAGTGGTCTTTGTCCCCACTGATGAAGGAGTAGTAGGAATGGTCTCCATTGCTAGAGAAGTTATAGTTATCCCTTTGTCTATGATAACTGTGGTTATCTCACTTAGAGACTCAGAAAGGAATGAAAGCATAACTATTTAGGTTAGCTTATTAAATTATCCTACGGGGCACTACAAAAAGGTTGGAATACTAGTGTTGATAAAAGAATTTATTGAACTTCTACTGATCACTAACATACTCACATTACCTGGTGAATACCTAGATGAAAACGTCTTTCCAACTCTTACATGAATAATAATTTTCCTACAACAGATAATGCCACACTTATCAAAAGGATTAACAGATCTGTCGTCTAAAAATGTGGTTGATACTTATTTTAGTTTATTTGCTCCCTTAATGACATAGAGAAGAAAAATTTGGCTAGAGGGATGAATTACCAACATAACATCGTTGCCTCAAAATTTACAGGGGTCAAGCCCTTGTGGATTTTTTTATATATATATATATATATATATAATATATATATATATATATATATATATATATACAACCTGTGACAATAACTGAATAAAAAAATTTCAACATTGGCCTCCAATCCTAAAAAAAGGTTGCTTTGCTGGTGAATTATTGCTGATTTTCTACCAAAAGACAAACTAGTGAAATCCCTGTCAATCACACTTCATTCTTCTCCTTGTGGAAGAGTTTTACACAAGATCAAATGATAACTACCAAGTAGTGCAGTTAAAAGAAATTCAAATCCAAAAATAGAATTAAGAACAATATATTTATAAGAAGGGTATTGAAATGACCAGAACTAATGCCGAGTGCTTCACCATACTGATTTCTTGTAACTTTCTGTTATGTAAGTTTCGAAATGTATATTTTTAAAATCAACTCTAGTGAAGCGATTAAACTCCACCAGTCATCCCCAATTCTATTCCAGAAGCAGTCAGTGCAACTTCCAGAGATTGATTTAAAACTCCATGCTTACCACTGATCACCAGTAACAAATTATATCTACCATTGAGAATGACAACCTCAGAGCTTATGCTGCCTTTATTGATACAGTTTTTAGCAGAGCACACCGTTGCCACTGAAGACAAACTTTCATAACTATTACAATCGCGTATCAATATCAAAACAGAAAAGTTGAATTAAGCCAAGCTAAAAGATCCATGTCCGGCCATCATCGTTGGACGTTCAGCATAATCAGTGGCTTATTACTTACTGTTAGGCAGCGTGAAGGAAATGATCCTTCCTTACTATTCAAAATTTTTGTCGCAGATCTAATAGATATATTGGTTGGGGTCTTCAAGCAAAGGAACCCCATTATTCCAAAGGCAAACCTATTGTTTAGCTGTCAGTTTGTGGTAAATCACTGAAGCCTAGAAGGAATTTTAAGTCTACATTATTTTGCTACTATGGAAGACCACTTACAAGGTAACATTAAGAATGGCAAGTCTACTCAGTAAATCTTGCAGCTATATAAAAAATACTATATTGGCAAAAACCTGCTTTTGTGTACCACAAAAATTCGCAAATGTATGATCAGTTACCTGGATGTCTAGGCTCCACAAGTTAACTAACTGTTGCCAACAAAATAGGAAAATTTAGGAACCCAATGGGCTTCCTAACTCCATAGAACCACCTGGTAGTATCACCTACGAAGCGCTGAAGGACCAACGAAGTTCGTCCTTCAGCATGCTGCCAGCCATCAAAGCAAATAAGTTCTTAGACAACATGTGGGCAGCAACAGGAGACCCTGCAGCTGTCACACATCCACATGCATCTGCAGCAGCTAGTTACAATCCCTACCACAGATGGCTGCTCAGAGACTATGTTGGTCCTTGTGAGATAGGTCCCACTCACAAAATTACCCCACCTAACAGCTTTTGCCAACCCCTACGCATTAACCATGGACCTCGACTAATTCTGAAGATGGTCAACGCTGTCCACCTGGCCCACAAGTCGACTAAGCTTACACAACCACCCGTAGCACCAGCCACACTACAGCCACAGCAGCAGACTGACGCAGAGGAGGACAGCGATCTAGAGGGGTCCACCACCCTCATACACCACTACTGGAGCTTCAGGTAGAAAAACAACCACCAAAACAGAAGAACGTCCCAAGGGCATTTGTTTCTACCACTGGTGTTTCGGGAATGACGCCCGAAAATGCGAAAACGACTGCTGCATGTCAAAATACATGCAAAGCGGTCGCAGCAGCAACCCAACAAACTAGACATCAGCAGTGGGCAGACTGGTTCCACTGTCTTCCTTCCACGTACAGGCAAAAACATAACCATTCATAACAGGCAAAAGATCAGATACAAAGTTCTTGGTTAAAAGTGCATGCAAATCGTTAGTACCAGCCAACCCGAATGAACGCCTCTATCCAACCCCCAGCACTCAACAGGTGTCCATTGCCAGCGGAGCAACGCTGAAAATATATGGGATGTCAACGATGAATTTGTCATTTGGCCGAAAGTAGTACAACTGGACGTTCATCACAGCAGACGTAACGATTGCACTTGTAGGAGCAGACTTCCTAAAACCCACAACATCCTGGTGGACACAGCAAAACAGCAGCTGCTTATGCAAAAATAACAAAATAAAGCCTTCATCTTAGCACAAAAAAAAAAAAGCAGTCACCTTTGCTGCCACAGTAATCTTCCCTTTGCCCCATAGGTCCCTCACCCTAATGACAAACGTGAGTAACACGACAATATAGAAACAACAGGTAGTAGCACTCGCAAGTCCGGTGTTTGTTATGGAACCGACCATAATGAGTGACATCACTTAAACCGGTTGAAGTAACAATTTACTGATGGAAATATAGGGATAATTGCCTTTTTTTCTCTCTGAAATGCGATTTAATAGATATCCCTCCGTAGATTTAAGCGATGAATGCGATTTTGGGCATGTGAAATATTGTAGTTTGTGTGAATATCAATAGTGGAGAAATTGAATAGGCGAAATGTTGCACAAATAAGGTTTTTTGTGTGAAACATTTAGAGACTGACAGTATCCTGGAGACTGAGGACATGGGATTTTTTCCACATTTTTTAAAAATTTCCCTGTCTTGGCCGTGTGTGCATTTGAAACCTCGTTATCAATTGTTTTGAAGTTGATTTCCTTTTGTGAGAATTTTATCACAAAATTAAACTATGTTAATTTAACAATGAACTGAAAGGCGGACTTTCCCTAACGGACAATGTACAAAAGGAAATCAACTTGAAACAACTCACAACAAGGTCCCAAATGCAAACAAGGTTAAGACGGGGAAGTTTGAAAAATCCATGATAAAAATCCCATGACCTCAGTCTTCAGGATCCCATCACTCTAAAAGTTTCACACGAAAAAACTTATTTGTTCAACATTTCGCCTATTCAATTTCTCCAGTATCGATATCCATATTCTCCAGTATCGATATCGATATTCTCCGCTTAAAAATATGGAGGGATATTTATTAAGAAGCATTTCAAAATGCAAAAAAGGCTATTATTCCTGTTTACATCAATAAATTGTCACTTCGACCGGTTTGTGTGACATTACAAAATCACATGCGCAAATGAGTCCCAAATTCATCACTAGAGCGGGACTACCTTGTCATTACAATATCATGAGTAGCACAGCAATGAGTGCGTTACTCAAACAAGACACAGACGATGGTCGTCACCTGTTGGCATTCTTCAGCAAGAAGTTTATCACCAGCAGAACAAAAGTACTCAACATTCGACTGAGAGTTACTGGCAGTCCACAGAGCATCTGGCACATGCTAGAAGGACGATAATCTGTGGTGTAGACAGACCACCAACTGTTGGTACACACCTTCACCACAAGTGGAGACGGTTGGTCAGCAAGACAGCAGCGTATAACGAAGATTATGTTTGAACAGCATTCATTCAGACCCCTCCTGTTGTGGTCATTTCTACAGTTTGTGTCAGTACAAAGTAAGGCGTCTGCTGGTTGAACTATTAACCACAACCTGGTTTTCGTGGTCGCCCTAAAGTATCTGGTTTTCTGTTGGTTTTTAAAATCCCGGTTTACCCCTGGTGGGCAGTCGGTTAGAGGGTTCATGGTACCTTACATCTTTTTTGGGCTGCCCCAGTTCCCTCAGTGTAAGGCACATCTAATGTCTACCAGAGAAGTCAGAAACAAGTTTTTGGAGCATGATGAGAGGCATATAAATGGCAGGAAAATCTATACTGATGGATCGAAATCAGAAGATGGAGTGGGCTGTGCATTGGTATGTGAAGGGGAATCTTATATAAAAAAGTCACTAGACTCCTCATCCATATTCACTGCTGAAGCAACAGCCATAGTTGATGCTTTAAATCTTGCATCTGATAAGAAATTAGGTCCACAATAATATATAGTGACTCAAGGAATGTTTTAGAAGCCCTGAAGAAGTTTAAGCCTACCCATCCCTTCATTCAAAAGGCCCAGGAATGGCTTTTTTATCTTTCTGTTCGCCACAAATCAGTTAAGTTTTGTTGGGTTTCTGGGTACACTGGTATAGAAGGGAACAAACTGGTTGATGGTGAAGCAAATTGATACTGAACCATTAAGGTGCCACATTTCGATATGCATCCATTTATTAAAAGATACATCCATAAGAAATGGCAGCAGAGATGGACTTCCCCTACTTTATCCCCAAATAGGAAGTACACAAATATTAGAAAAAGTATTGTGTTTTGGAGTTGGGTTTTAATCACATCAGAAGGTTTGAGATCATCCAAACACGGTTTAGGATTGGCCATACCAGCTTCACCTAGATTGTGCTCACTGTGATGGTCAGCTATCCGTCGAGCACATGCTGGTGCACTGCCCTACTTTAATCGCCCTAGGGTAAAGTACTTAATAACTGGGAAGACTATTTTATAAATTCTAAATGATTGTGTTGAGGTAGATAACCTTATGGGTTGTCTGAAAGAATCTGGTTATTATAATGAGATACAATTTCAGTGTTTTTAGTACAAATTTTAGTAATTTTCATTTTATAAAGTATATGTTTTCAAATACAAGGTTTCGATAATATTATTTGTTCATTGGTTTTATTATTTTTCATGTTTTACGTTCATATTTGAACACTGTTGTCATTCACAATCATAATAATTTATATATTCCATTTTCATTAGGTGGCTGAATAATCCTAATGGGTTCCGGTGTTTGCTTGTCAGGACCTAAATTTCATAATCAATCAATCAATGCACTGTGTATATGTGAGCCTGAAATTCCAAAAGTAAGGCTTACATGGGCTTAAAAAAATAAAAGAAGAAAATATTGTACAAGAAGTCTTTCTGAACAAGGCAAATGATTCTCTTTGCTTTTATTCATCACGTAACCTTCACAAATCAGTCGATTCTTGTTAGCAAAATCGGGATATATTTTATTTGATATCACTTTCTCGTGATCTAAAATGGAAAAAAGGAAGTCCATAATAGTATGTATGTACTATGAGATTCAGAGCCTTTGTCCCGGTGTTTTTCCGGAATAACTTTTTTCTGTGCATTTGACGAAGATATTACTTAGCCAAAGTATACTTTACTTCCCTACTTAATTTTCGGCAGCATTCTTTATTACTTATATTAGAAAAAAAGTATATTCATAAGAGTAAAGCAAAACAGCCGAAGCCAGTGGCAGAACACTAATGTATAAGTTCAAAGATATACGTGACGTAAACATATGATGTATTACCGACTCCTCCCACAAGGTGATGCCGACAAGCAGCTTTCTCTAAAATTCGGAATGAATATTCGTACCTTGTCAAGGCTTCAAGAATGGCGGCTATGATAAGTCACTGTCCCCGTGGTTGCAGGACAGATTTGTGTTTCAACTTGCACAATTGTTTAGAAGTGAGGAGGCCCGTGGCATACCCTACGTACGTAAACTTGAACAGGTAAATGAATAATAGGGTCCTTTTTGGGGCAAGGAGTACACTCGGATATCCAAGGCTACTACTGCTATTACCACCACTACTACAGAGTGTAAACAAGGATTATTGGTTGTATTTCATTGTTGCCAGAGACCTAGAGGTTGAGACTTTTTCACGAATAGACAATTATCCATCGAGAAGGAGGCAAGTTCATGACGTCATAAGTTACGTCATTATACCTCTGAGATTGCTGGCGATATATATATATATATATATATATATATATATATATATATATATATATATATATATATATATATATATAAGTGAGGAAGCTTGGAGAAGGATATCAAGTTGACCATCCAGGGCAAGATAGAAGGAGAACCAGCAGCAGCAGAGGTGTGTGGGAGGACAAGTGGTAAGCAGCAACATGAAAAAGAAACTTGGCGCTGGAATCAAGAGGTTCAAACTTCTGTGAAGAAAAAGAGTATAGACAGAAGAGGGCGGGAAGAAGACAACAACTACCAAACAAGAGAGGAACACAGACGGACAAAAAAGGAAACAAAGAGAGTGGTAGTGACTGCAAAGGGGGAGCCAGGAGGGAGCGGTATAAGGCGATGGGAACACCGGACTGAAAAAACAAAATACAGAACTGCAGAAGCAAGAACAAAAGACAGGCAAGATGTAGGAGAGGTAGAAATGATTAAAGATGAAAATGGAAACATATAAATTGAAGAAGAGGAAGTAAAGAGAAGATGGAAAGACTAATTTTCACAGCTTTTAAACACTGAGAATGAGTGTGGAGAACTGGAAGATGTTCCTCCAGTAGAAAGACCAATATCAGACACCAGAAAGAGGGACTTCAAGAATGCTATTAAGAAAGAAAAAGTGAATGAAACTGCAGGAAAGTCAGTGGTAAGAATAGAGATGATTAAAGCAGTGGGAAATCTAGGCAGAGTAGGTGTGCACACCATTGGAAAAGATTTGGGATGTAAAGGAAATGCCAAGGGACTGGAACGATAGTTGGGTGATTAAAATGTATAAACAAATATTCTGGTTTTCGTATGAACAACTGCACATTTCTGCCTGAGCATAAGAAGTGCACACAATCCTTGTATTTGGCTAAGGAGAAAAGACCTTCGATATGAATTGTCCCAAAGTTTCAAGAAAGAATTCCATGCCTCTTTGGTTAACATGAAATTTAAGCCTATTTACTTGTTGTATAGATTTTCAAAGTGTAAGTGTACGCTTCTTTGTTTGACATGAATTTATTCCATGTACCGATTGTCTACATTTAGCGACAAGAGTAACTTTATTTAGCATAGTCACCAAGAAAAACCTAATTATAAAGGCAAATAAATTGTGCATGTATGAAAATGTTGAGTGATTTTATATTTCAAAAACACCAGTGTGGTTATTACAAATGTATACATAAATTTAGTTGTCTTTGTTTGTTTGTGATTAAGAGAATATCATGGTCAAGATTTAGCTTAGGAGAAAAAAAAAAGGGGGAAATTTTCCTGCCAGTCACTGAAGCGTCTTCTAAGACTCATTAAGCAAAAATTATTATTTACCTGAAGTAGGTCAGTTTGATAGGAAAACAACAGTAAACTCTTTTTAAAACTCACCAGTTGTTGTGTCAGTTGTTGTAGTTTGTGTGGTCGTTACAGAAGTGGTCGTTCCCAGAGAAGTAGTGGTTGAAGTTGCCTCTGAGTCTGCAGTAAGTATGACTATTTCAGAGAATACTATAAAGTTTCGTTTAGTTAACAAATCATTCTGAGAACTAAATGGACGACTTCAAAAAATGAAGACCATTCGTGGATTGCTACTTATCAAATATTTAAAGAAAATTCACAGTTGTGTATAGGAACCTACTTACAGGAAACATCTTGACCTTTTGTTTATTTTCCCAATGTATTCACAAATAGGAATTATTCTGACCCTTCAAATCTGGAAATGAGCCTATATCTTGCCGTTAAAGGGCATAAGAGTAGATAATTATTTTGGATGTAGTTTACCTAAAGCAGTATATTTCTTCTTGTCTTCTTGGAGGGCAAATTTAATTTTGAAACCTCACATAGTCGCAGAAATATTGATTGTTATCTTCATTAAAATAATACCTGCTATTCTGGTAAGGAAAAGTATTGATTTGCTCATAGCCTGTCTAAAGCCACTGGACTCCTAAGATGATATGAAAAGGCCTAAATATTTTGCTATTAGAAAAGAACATTCCTAAGGTAAAACGTCGGTATACATAAGTTTACTAGGTGACTCTTTTAACTTGACTGGCAATAAGAATGCCATTTTTACCACAAAAATTCACAAATATTTTTTCAATTACCTGATGTCTGCTTCCACAAGCCAGGGGTCTATTGTCGCAAAAATTGAGATAGCCTGGTTTCCCAATGGGCTACTAACTATTTTAGGTCACCTGATCCCATTACTACCTCAAAATGATCAAAAAGGAGACCCAATTATTCTTTTAAAAAGCATGAAACACACACACAGCTCCAAGATGGGATTCCATTGGTATCCAGGAAATGCCCAAAAGTACAATTCTCCCTATCTGACATGCTTCTCTTTCTACTGTATTGAGGTTACTGGTAGCCTCAGTGCCTTAGAGACAACAGACACCATAGATATGCTCAATGACCAAGGCCTCTCTCCAGCAACGTGAGACTTGAGCAGTAAGCCAATGATTATAGATGATCTAGCTAAGCAGGTAGGCCCATGCATATCCCTTCTAAGCTCGCAGGGACCAGAAGAAGATGTAGCAGCGAAAATCTATCAGATCCCTAGTCAATAAACAAGTTGCAGTATCAAACAGAGAGAGTTGCTACTTCTGATTTCAATGTGAACAATAGCACATTGTTGCCTCCAGTGTTGGAAAGTGCAGATAATCCTTACATTTGCCCATGAAAAAAAGACATAAGGATTATACTGAGGTATCACAACAAATTTATGCCTCTTTGTGTACAGGAAATGCAGTCATATTTACTTGCTGTATATTTCGTGTAAGAATGTTGTTGACTTCTGGTTTACATAAATTTATTTTAAGTCCCAACTCTCTAGATTTAATGCCAAGATAACTTGATTCAGTGCAGCTACCAAACAAAACTTAATAACAGAAGAAAGAAAATATGTATGTATGAAATTACTGATTAGTCTTCAATTTCAAAAATGCCAGTACGGTCATACCAATGTCTACATACTTTCATTGGATTCACTTTGAATGGGATTAAGACTATATTTTGCTCAAGGCCAAAAACATAAAATGTCTTAGTTGACTCTTCAGAGAAACCATAATTTTCTTGCGACACGTCAGTGTTGATAAGCAAATGGCTGCCGAAGTGGCGAAGTAGTCTTGACAAAACTCACCAGTTGTTGAAGGAGTGGTTGTGGTTGTTGGTGTGGTTGTTGCAGGGGTAGTTGTAGCTGTTTGTGTGGTTGTTGCAGGGGTAGTTGTAGCTGTTTGTGTGGTTGTTGCAGGGGTAGTTGTAGCTGTTTGTGTGGTTGTTGCAGAGGTAGTTGTAGCTGTTTGTGTGGTTGTTGCAGAGGTAGTTGTAGCTGTTTGTGTGGTTGTTACAGGGGTAGTTGTAGCTGTCTGTGTGGTTGTTGCAGGGGTAGTTGTAGATGTTACAGGGGTAGTTGTAGCTGTCAGTGTGGTTGTTGCAGGGGTAGTTGTAGCTGTTTGTGTGGTTGTTGCAGGGGTAGTTGTAGCTGTCTGTGTGGTTGTTGCAGGGGTAGTTGTAGATGTTGCAGGGGTAGTTGTAGCTGTCAGTGTGGTTGTTGCAGGGGTAGTTGTAGATGGCTGTGTGGTTGTTGCAGGGGTATTTGTAGCTGTTTGTGTGGTTGTTGCAGGGGTACTTGTAGCTGTTTGTGTGGTTGTTGCAGGGGTGGTAGTGCCCGCAGAGATACTGGTTGAAGTTGACCCAGGTGCAGCTGTGATGGTTGTTGTCTCGCTTGCGTTGGAACTCGTTGCCTCATTGTCAGTGGTAACTGTGGCTATTTGGTTTGAAGATATTGAAGGAATGAGATTATTATGAATACAAAGAAGTTGCGTTTAGAAAATTTACGTTCTGAGACGCTGTGCAAAATCTGGAAGCATTGGAAAAATGAAGAAGATAATGCGTGGATTAATACTTGTCAAATAAAATAAAACTTACACCAGCCTTCATCGAAGATTTTATTATCAAAATTATCATTATTATAAATAAGTGCTATATAAAGTATAATATATATTATATATATTATATTATTATACTATTTATATATATATAATATATAATAATAATAAATATTAAATATATATTATATTATATATATAGATAATATAATATATATATATATATTAATATAATATATAAATACTATTATTATATAAATATTATTATATAATAATATATAATTATATATATATATTATATATATATATATATAAATATATATAATATATTAAATATTTATATATATATTATATATTTATATTATTATTATAATTTATATAATATTATATATATACCATATAATATATATAATAATATATAATTAATATTAATTATATATATATATAAATTTATATATATATACATAATATATATTATAAAAATTAAAATATATATATATATAGATATAATTTATAATATATATATATATATATGTATTATATATATTTGTGTGCATATATATATATGTTTGTATTGAATAGTCCCGATGCCCTCTTAACTTCCCAATGCCTTCACAATTTCAGGATATGATGGTCACCACAAAGCCTTGAATCAGGAATGACGAATGAAACCTCAAATTTGTGCAGAGAATCAAACTCGCACAAATTTCGCCTGGGTAAGAGTGTACCAAAGCAAAGCATTCAGTCGCGAAGAGAGACAAAAATTCGTTCCCTCCGTAACTTACATATAGTATCTGATGAATTAAGATATAGTACGTAGGTTGCTTGAGCAGGAATAAACCTATCTCGACTATCATAGCGTGGTATTTAGCTCCATCTTTTCAGGGTGAAATGTACACACACACACACATATATATATATGGACACACCAGATTTCATGAATAAGCTAACTGATATATTGAACGCACATTCACACAAATGGTCGGATAATTAATTTAATATGAACATATAACAATCTACTCACCATTGTGAACCCAAGTGTATGTGGAGTCGTCCTTTGAGAGTGCATCCAGAGGAATAATCTCATTACTGAAGAGGCAGTTGGCAACTCCAGTTTCTGTCAAGCAAATATGGCCCAATCGTTGATAAGGGTCTTGCTGTTATTGCTGTTGACTTAACTAACTAGTCTCTTCAGTGAAGAGGAGTTTCTTAATACCATTTGAATGAGTTGACCTTTTAGTATGAGCGATACACGACACCTTTTCGGTTTTGTTTTGTTCTATTTCAACATGAAAGGTAATAGTTAATAATATAGTTTAATGTCAATAAATATATAAATTGACGACTTCTGGATCTTTGAATTTCTTTATAACTCAATTGTCATACTAACAAGATCACTGAGATATCTAAGCTCTCACATTTTCGTTTAACTCAATCGTTTCTTTTGCAGGAAACCTCTACTATATATTACACTCTTGAAGGAGCACAAGAAACGCACGGGTGCCCAACACACACACACACACACACACACACACACACACACACACACACACACACACACACAAAGAGGATTCATATAGTAAACAGAAAACATTTACCTTTGTTAACCAGAATGCTGAGAGCCGTACACGACATGTTTATCATGCACTTAATTCGACAGTGACCTGAAATCCAGAAGGCGAGTATGTTGATAACATTTAAAAAAAATGGGCATTAAGAGTCTTGTGCACAATGCAGTCATTAGTCTTGTCGATTTGACCTTACTCAAGAGCCAGGTTCAAATTTTTTATCTTTAGGTAAATTATAATTTTGTATAGATCACACACACATATATATAATATATATGTGCATCGATCATGAGTGGCTTCCAAATTATAGCTGAGCCATATATTAGATGACTAACAAATAGAGTAAAGCTTACAATATACTATATTCTAGAGAGGTCAGTACAAACGAACATATACAGCCCGTTAGAAACTAAATATTCCCGCTTGTCTGAGGTCAAATACTACTACACTTCAATGGAAACTGCCCTCCTTGAAAACTACGCATTTTGCCTATTTGTTTTGAAATAAATGGATTAAGTTTATAATGCCTTGACTGATAGGTATTCATATCCTGGCAAACACATTTTTCTTTTCATGTAAACCTTAATTCAGTGATGTTTCTTTCCAGTGCGTTATTATAATTACCTTGATTTTTTTCGCATCCGCTTCCCAGTCACAGCTGATTGTTATGATATTTTCACTGAAGAGATTTCATTGTTCAAGTGTGCATCTTTATGCCGTTGCTTTTTCTTCTCTAATGATTTCTTTCCAGTTTTGCCAATATGGAAGTGGTCTCTATAGAAGTGTTTAGACAATTCTTTATTTATAAATACGTGTTTCATTATTTTGTTGTTCTGAAAGGATACACGAGCTCCAAAATTCTAAAGATGATGGGCAATATGGGGAATATCTCTGAAATTATCATGATATGGTAGCACGAACAAGCGTTTGCTCTGTAAGAAAAAAAAAATTGTTTTGCGGCTGCTTTTGTTGCATTGGCTACTACAGAATCACAATGTTTCAATTTCAGGACCGCATCCTAATTATACCTATTTCGCCATCAATTAATTCAGGGCTACATACACTTAATACTTCTGCAAAAACAGGCGTGAAAACTTATTTTTTCTTAGCTGTATTGCTCTGACCAAAATGAAATTGCAGGCAGAAATGTTGGCAGGTATTCTGTACACACTGCATTAAAATCCCATTACTACTAGTACTGCGGTTCAGTGATCCAAATAAGGTAGGCTAAAGGTGGGATACTATATTTATCCATTTTTATGGTGAATTTTATTGACGGTACTTATTCAATTTACCAAAGGTACTTATTTATGTATGTTATGTATATGTATATGTGATATATGTATATATATATATATATATATATATATATATATATATATATATATATATTCCTTGCCCAAATACATAGCAGTAGTCAATATACCTGAACTATATGTATATGTGTAATATATATATATATATAATAATATATATATATATCCATTATTATACCTATAATTCCTTGCCCAAATACATAGCCAGTATCAATACACCGGAACCATATGTATTAGATATATAGATACTATTATAAATATAAATATATAATATATATATAGATACTATACTATATTAGCATATACATATAGATAATATATGTATGGCCGATATAATAGTATCCCAGAATATAATATAAATATAATAAATTTCCCTGCCAAATACGAGCAGTTTTCAACATACCTGAACTATATATATATATATATATATATATATATATATATATATATATATATATCTTATATATATATATATATATATATTTTATATATATATATATATATATATATATAATATATATATTATATATATATTTACTACAATGCCTGGAATAATTTTGATATTTTACTTTGGAAAAAATCCATAGAGCCCGCTGAATTCAAATTACAGTCGTTTACGCATATTTTAATAAATTCTGGTAGGTGCTTGTGGAATATGACATATCAAGTTGTCTGATCTCTAAGCTATTTGGTATAATTACCAGAAGACTGTCCATATTAATGGATATGTTAGGTATACGGAGTAGGTATTTCTATTTCAGGAGCATGTACGTTATGAGAGTGTTGGTCACCTTGTCGAACCCTTTGGAAATTAGGAATGATAATGTGCTCTATCTTCTTGCAAATTTTTCCTTTGCAAGGGTGTATGAATTGTGGTGTTCTACTGTGTGTTCTTTAGAACACTGCGAGTTATAGTATCTAGTTTGCTAGAGTGTGATATCACGAAATTTATCTCAAAATTTAAGTATGAATTAACCCTTAAACGCCTAAGCGGTATTTCTGAAATTGTCTCCCGTATGCTGGCGGGGTTCGGGAGTTAGGGCCAAAGCAGAAAAAAAGTCTTTTTGCAAAAAATCACAGCGCGCTTAGTTTTCAAGATTAAGAGTTCATTTTGGCTCCTTTTTTGTCATTGCCTGAAGTTTAGTATGCAGCCATCAGAAATGAAAAAAATATCATATATAAATATTGGAATATATGACAGCATGAACAACAAATTTCATATATAATTGTAAACAAATCCCGGTATGTAACAAATTGTAAAACGATCAAAGCAACACAGAAAATTTTATCACAAAATTATGCACGAATTCGTAATGCAAGGCGTAATAAATGCTTTTTTTTTCAAATATTCACCATAAATCGAAATATTGTGCTAGAGACATCCCGTTTGTTGCAAAATGAAGGTAATTGATTAAATATTACTAACCTGTAAGAGTTTAAGCTACAATTGCATTTTTCGACTATTCCGGTTGAGTTAAAATTGACCAAATGTTGAATTTTTTATTTATCATGATTTATATGCAAATATTTGAAAAATGATAAATGCTACGACCATGAGTTATTTTTGTTGTATTTTACATGACATTGCGCACATTTTCATATATAAAACTCTATGTAACGGCTAATATAAAACGGTGCAAATATTACGACAATGTGACTCAAGCATTTCGGAGATTTGTGGCCGAGATTCCGTGCGCGAAAGGAAGGAAAAGGGTTTTTTTTTTTTTAAATTCTCAGTAAATCGAACTATTGTGTTAGAGACTTCCAATTTGTATCAAAATGAAGGAAAGTGATTGCTAGACTGTAAAAGTTTTAGCTTACAATTGCGTTTTTTTACCATTTCGGTCGAGTCAGAGTGGACCAAATGTCAATTTTTTTCTATTTATCGTGATTTATATGCAAATATTTTAGAATCAATAAACGTTATGACTATAGATTATTTTTTTGTTGTATTCTACATGAAATTGCACACATTTTCATATATAGAACTCTATATAACGGCTAATATAAAACGGTGCAAATATTACGACAATGTGACTCAAGCATTTCGGAGATTTGCAGCCGAGATACCACGCCCTGAGGGAAGGAAAAAGTTTTTTTTTAAAAATTCACCATAAATTGAAATATTATGCTCGAGACTTGCCATTTGTTTCAGAATTAAGGTAAGTAATTGAATATTACTAGACTGTAAGATTTTTAGCTTACAATTGTGTTTTTCGACCATTTCGTTCGAGTCAAAGTTAACCGAATGTCGATTATTTTCTATTTATCGTGATTTATATGCAAATATTTCAATTATGATGAATGCTACGGCCATGAATTATGGTTCGTTGTATTCTACATGAAATTGCGCACATTTTCATATTTAGAACTCTATATAACGACTAATATAAAAAGGTGCAAATATTACGAGAATGTGACTCAAGCATTTCGGAGATTTGCGGCCAAGATTCCGCGCGCAGAGGGAAGGAAAATGTTTTTTTTCAAAAATTCACCATAAATCGAAATATTGTGCTAGACACTTCCTGTTTATTTCAAAATGAAGAAAAGTGATTGAATATTACTAGACTGTAAGAGTTTTAGCTTACAATTGCGTTTTTCGACCATTTTGGTGGTGTCAAAGTTGACTGAATGTCTATTATTTTCTATTTATCGTGATTTATATCCATATATTTAAAAAAGTATAAAGGCTACGACCATGAGTTATTTTCTGTTGTATTTTACATGAAATTGTATAGAACTCTATACAATGGCATAATATAATACGGTGCAAATATTACGACAATGTGACTCGAGCATTTCGGAGATTTGCGGCCGACATACCACGCGGAGGGAGAGAAAAAGTTTTTTTGAAAAATTCACCATAAATCAAAATATTGTGCTAGAGACTTCCAATTTGTTTCAAAATGAAGGTAAGTAATTGAATATTACTAGACTGTAAGATTTTTAGCTTAAAACTGTGTTTTTTAACCATTTCGGTCGAGTTAAAGCTGACAATGTTGATTTTTTTCCATTTATTGTGATTTATATGCAAATATTTCAAACATGATTTAAGCTACGACAATGAGTTATTTTTTGTTGTATTTTACATAAAATTGCGCACAATTTCATATATAAAATTCTATATAACGGCTAATATAAAACGGTGAAAATATTACGACAGTGTGACTCAAGCATTTTGGAGCTTTGTGGCCGAGATTCCGCACTCGGAGGGAAGGAAAAAGATTTGTAAAAAATTCACCATAAATCTAAATATAGTGCTAAAGACTTCCTGTTTGTTTCAAAATAAAGACAAGTGATTGAATATTACTAGACTGTAAGATTTTTAGCTTACAATTGCGTTTTTAGACCATTTCGGTCGAGTCAAAGTTGACTGAATGTCAATTTTTTTCTATTTATCGTGATTTATATGCAAATATTTCAAAAATGATGTAAGCTACGACCATGAGTTATTTTTAGTTGTATTCTAAATGAAATTGTGCATATTTTCATATATAGAACTCTATATAATGGCATAATATAAAACGGTGCAAATATTACGACAATGTGACTCAAGCATTTCGGAGATTTGCGGCCAACATACCACGCGGAGAGGGAGGGAAAAAGTTTTTTTTTAAAGTTAACCATAAATCGAAATATTGTGCTAGAGACTAATTTGTTTCAAAATGAAGGTAGGTAATTGAATGCTACTAGACTGTAAGAATTTTAGTTTACAATTGTGTTTTTCGACCATTTCGGTCGAGTCAAATTTTATAGAATGTTGATTTTTTTTCTATTTATTATGATTTATCTGCAAATATTTCAAAAGTGATAAATGCTACAACCATGAGGTATTTTTTTGTATTTTACATGAAATTGCGCACATTTTCATATATAGAACTATATAACAGCTAATGTAAAACGGTGCAAATATTACGACAATGTGACTCAAGCATTTAGGAGATTTGCGGCAGAGATTTCGCACGCAGAAGGAAGGAAAAAGTTTTTTCAAATATTCACCATAAATCGAAATATTTTGCTAGAGACTTGCCATTTGTTTCATAATAAAGGTAGGTGATTCAATATTACTAGACTGTAAGAGTTTTAGCTTACAATTGTGTTTTTCGGCCATTTCAGTCGAGTCAAAGTTGATCAAATGTTGATTTTTTTCTATTTATCGTGATTTATATGCAAATATTTCAAAAATGATGAAAGATACGACCATGAATTATTTTTTGTTGTATTGTAAATGAAATTGCACACATTTTCATATATAGAACTCTATATAACGGCTAATATAAAACGGTGCAAATATTACGACAATGTGACTCAAGCATTTCGGAGATTTGCGGCCAAGATTCTGCGCGCGGAGGGAAGGAAAATTTTTTTTTTCAAAAATTCACCGCAAATCAAAATATTGTGCTAGAGACTTCCAATTTGTTTCAAAATTAAGGTAAGTGATTGAATATTATTAGACTGTAAGAGTTTTAGATTACAATTGCGTTTTTCGACCATTTAGGTCGAGTCAAAGATGACTGAATGTCAATTTTTTTTCTATTTATCGTGATTTATATGCAAATATTTAAAAGGTGATAAAAGCTACGACCATGAATTATTTTTTTCTGTATTCTATATGAAATTGCGGACATTTTCCTATATAGAACTCTATGTAATGGCTAAAATAAAATGGTGCAAATATTACGAAAATATGACTTGAGCATTTCACAGATTTCCGGTCTAGATACTGCGTACGGTGGGAAGGAAAATGTTTTTTTCAAAAATTCACCATAAATCGAAATATTGTGCTAGAGGCTTCCCGTTTCTTTCAAAATGAAGGTAATTAATTCAATATTACGAGACTGTAAGAGTTTTAGCTTACAATTGTGTTTTTCGACCATTTCGGTCGAGTCAAAGTAGACCGAATGTCGATTATTTTCTATTTATTGTGATTTATATGCAAATATTTCAAAAATGATAAAAACTACGACCATGAGTTATTTTTTGTTGTATTGTAGATGAAATTGCACAAATTTTCATGTATAGAACTCTATATAATGGCATAATATAAAACGGTGCAGATATTATGACAATGTGACTCAAGCATTTCGGAGATTTATGGCCTAGATACCGCGCGCAGGGGGAAGGAAAAGGTTTTTTCAAAAATTCACCATAAATCGAAATATCTGGCTAGAGACTTCCAATTTATTTCAAAATGAAGGTAAGTAATTGAATATTACTAGACTGTAAGAGTTTTAGCTTACAATTGTGTTTTTCGACCATTTCAGTCAAGTCAAAGTTGACTAAATATCAATTTTTTCTATTTATCGTGATTTATAAGCAAATATTTCAAAAATGATAAATGCTACGACCATGAGTTATTTTTTGTTGTATTTTACATGAAATTGTGCACATTTTCCTATATATAACTTTATATAACGGCTAAATAAAACGGTGCAAATAATACGAAAATATGACTCGAGCATTTCACACATTCGCCGCCGAGATACCGCGTGCAGAGGGAAGGAAAATGTTTTTATTCAAAAATTCACCATAAATCGATGTTTCGTGCTAGAGACTTCCCATTTGTTTCATAATGAAGGTAAGTAATTGAATATTACTAGACTGTAAGAGTTTTAGCTTGCAATTGTGTTTTTCGACCATTTCTGTCGAGTCAAATTTGACTGAATGTCAATTTTTTTCTATTTATCGTGATTTATATGCAAATATTTCAAAAAAAATAAAAACTACGACCATGAGTTATTTTTGTTGTATTCTACATGAAATTGCACACATTTTCATATATAGAACTCTATATAACGGCTAATATAAAACGGTGCAAATATTAAGACAATGTGACTCAAGCATTTCGGAGATATGCGGCTGAGATTCCGAGCGCGGAGGGAAGGATAAAGTCTTTTGTCAAAAAATCACCATAAATCGATGGTGCTAGTAACTTCCAATTTGTTTCAAAATAAATATAAGTGATTGACTATTACTAGACTTTAAGAGTTTTAGCTTACAATTGTGTTTTTCGACCATTTAGGTCAACTCAAAGTTGACTGAATGTCAATTTTTTTTTCTATTTATCGTGGTTTATATGCAAATATTTCAAAAATGATAAAAGCTACGACCATGAGTCAATTTTTGTTGTATTCTACAGGAAATTGTGCACATTTTCCTATATAGAACTCTATATAACGGCTAAAACAAAACGGTGCAAATATTACGAAAATATGACTCGAGCATTTCACAGATTTGCGGCCGAGACACTGCGCGCGGAGGGAAGGAAAATGCTTTTTTCAAAAATTCACGATAAATCGAAATATTGTGCTAGAGACTTCCCGTTTGTTTCAAAATAAAGGTAAATAATTGAATATTACTATACTGTAAGAATTTTAGCTTACAATTGCGTTTTCAACCATTTCGGTCGAGTCAAAGTTGAATGAATGTCGATTTCGTTTATTTATCGTGATTTATATGCAAATATTTCAAAAAAGATAAAAGCTATGACCATGAGTTATTTTTTTTTTTGTACTCTACGTAAAATTGCACACATTTTCATATATGGAACTCTATATAACGGCTAATATAAAACGGTGCAAATATCACAACAATGTGACTCAAGCATTTCGGAGATTTGCTGCCGAGATTCCACGCGCGGAGGGAAGGAAAATTTTTTTTTCAAAAATCCACCATAAATCAAAATATTGTGCTAGAGACTTCCAACTTTTTTCAAAATGAAGGTAAATGATTGAATATTACCAGAATGTTGAGTCGACGTATCATACGTCGATTAAGCACCCAACAGACTATTTTCGTCGACGTTTAATACGTCCAATAGGCGTTTAAAGGTTAATTTCCTTTCAAAAGCATAAACCTGTTTTATTTCTATTTTATTCTGCAGTAAGTATCATAATGTTCTGTTAAACACTTCACTTTTAGAAGGAAGAGTTATTAACTTAACATATTCAAATACTGTCAACATGTGCAAAAGTAGTAGGGCTCATAAATCCAACAGATTTCAGCAGTAAACCGCAATATATTTTTGTGATATTCTGTATTACACAGTATTATTCGGTGTCTTGTGCCTAATACATCCTCTTAGTAACGACAAAATACTAACAAACTTCATCATGAAAAATTGTCTCATTAAAAACGTGTACCCTTTATCTGCCTGACCCACTATATATAGTTGGTCCTAAATATGGACAAATTCCATGGAAAATGCATAAAATAAATGATAATACCATTTTTATATACATATTAAACTAAAATAATTAAAAAAATAAAATTCAGGCAGCAATGGGTTAACTTTACCTTATGGGAATGGTTAAAAGTCTGCACCAGGTTTGGGAGTCCCTCTCCACTTTCTATTTCTCGTGGAATTTTCTCTGTCCCTAGTTGCATTTCTTTTTTATTCATCGGCAGTGTCTAGTTTCTGTGTGTGTCTGTGTCTTACTTCAACCATACTTTAAGACTCCTCCCACTATACAACCCTAGAGCTGATTGGTTGAAGGAACCCTCCCACCCACCTCCGTTTAGTTTGGGAGAAAATGCCCCACTCCAAAACATAGTAAATTATCACAAAGAAATAAACCTATTTTATATGATATAACACATCTTATAAATTTATAAAGTTATACAGTAAGCGCTGAATGGCTTTTGCTGCCCCAGTGCTTGGTGTTACACCTAAACTTTGTAAAACCAACCAACCAACTCCTCCGTTTAGTAAGCGCTGTTACCATAAGAATTTTCGAAGTTCGCAACTGTACTTTCCGCAAAATGGCTCTGTTTCGCGAGTTTTAAGAGTCGAGACAAAACATTAATATCTTGTTGAGGGAGGAAATGCACGACAAAGAGATCATTGTAAGGCCCTATCCACACTAGTGGGCACAGCCTGATGAGCAAAAATTTTCCATAATCTGTTCCACCTATACTGACCAACCGAGTATGGAGCCAGAACGATGTTATTGTCTGGTAACACTGCTCCAGAGGCGATAGAAAATTTAAACGGCTGGAAGTGCACGATGTGCATGACCGTTAGTGTGGACAGGCCTTAAAAAAGAAAGCATAAAATAAATACTGAAGGCATTGTCACACAGGCACATTTTCTGGCATCTTGCCTTCAAAATTGGCCATTAAAAAAGCCAGTTCTAGAGAAAAAACTGAAGTCAATATATGTTTGGCAAATTTGCTGATAGGAGAATGGAGAAGTTTACCAATACCTTCCCCTACTAGACAGCAATACAAATTGAACCAACACAATGACATTATGACTTAGACCCACTCCACATGGGCGAGCTTTACTCTACGAACTTTGCTTGATGTGACGCCCGCTTCTGACATCACATCAAACACAGTTCGTGGACGGGGCTTAACTGCCCTTGGAGCAAACTGGGTTTAGAATGATGAACATTCACCTGAAATGGATTGAATTACTTTCACTGTTTGGCTAATTACATATGAGTGCTGCCCTTGAAGAAAGGAAAACGAATATGCAGTGTCACAGTGCCTTAAAGCAATGAAATGTTCATTCTTCTATTAATGTGTCCTGTCATTAAATAGTTATGTTTACTGAAAGCACACAAACATTCCGCAGGAAAGAAAAAATGTGCACTTTGCAAGTAAGGATAAGTGTGTCCAAGTAAGGCAATTCAGAGAGAGTTACAAGGAGTTACAAGTATAGGATGTCTCAAAAACTTGTTAGTCCATCCGAGGAGACATCGTGTGCTCACTTATCTGTAAGAGCAGGTTTTACTGTTCATTCACAGTGTCCTAATGATTTTCTCTAGCTTTCTTTTAAACTCTTCTCTTCCACACTGTTGCTGTTTACAACTTCTGGTGGCAGTTTATTCCATGTGTCACATATCTTGTATGTAAAGAAGTTCCCACAGTGGTATGTGTTGTATCTCTTCATTTCTAGTTTCCATCCATCATTTCTTGTTTGGTTATCGTTTAACGTAAATAGGTTCGTGTCTACTTTTGTTTTGCCTTTCAGTATTTTGAATGTTTCTATTAGTTGCCCTCGCAATCGTCATGTTTCTAGGTCGTACATGTTTAGGTCCTCTAGTCATCTTCAGTAACCTATTTGCCTGATGGATGGAATTAACTTAGTGCCTCTTGCTTGTACTCCTTCTAATCTATTTATGTCTTTTCTTAGTGTTGGTGACCAAAACTGTACTGCATATTCAAGAAGAGGTCTAACTATTGATGTGTAGAGCTGCAGCACCGTTTCCTTGTTTCTGTATTTGAACTGCCTCTTTATGTGTCCCACTAGTTTCTGTGCCTTCTTTTCAGCTTTTATGCACTGTTTTGTGGATTTTAAGTCCTTGGTAATAATGACTTCAAGGTCCTCCTCTTATTCTACACTATTTATGTCCTTCCCAAGCAGTAGCTGGCATGAGAGTTGTTTGTTCCTATTTGTAATACTTTACACTTATCCACGTTAAAAGGCATTTGCCATTTTTTCGACCACTCTCCTATTCTCATTAGGTCATTTTATTAAACTTTCCACTGCATCTGGGTCTGCTGCATTTACACCTAGTTTGGTGTCATCGGCAAATTCGGGGACCTATGCTATTTTTTATTGGTTTCTTACTATTAACATGCTCAAATAATTCTTTTGGGTTTTCCTTACAAACTGACGCAACTCTCTTATCTTTATTTATCTTTGCATTTCTTACTAATTTGTCCACCAATCCACAGCGTTCTTTATGCCTGCTTGCTTCTATTGGTGTTGGGTGTGAGTTCATTGATTTGTGCAATGTCTCTTTCTCTTATCTTATTTTTAATTTCTCTGGTGAACCACTTTGTCTAAGGGTTGCCATTTGTTAGTATTTGCCTTAATGGTATACATCTAGAGTTCTTTTCTGTGTATTCCTCATGAAAGGCTTTCCAGTGCTTATCTATGCCTGTGTTCTCGTCACACTCTAGATTTTTAATGTACTCCTTTAGGTTTTTTAGGTCTTGTCAATGGTATTCTAATCTCATTAATATCTTCTCTTTTTTTATGTTGAACATTAATTTGAAATGCGATAATTTTATGGTCGCTTTTGCCTAGATTTACACCTACTGAAAGGTCAGATACTAGATTATCTTTCGTTGATAAGACGATGTCTAGTTTGCTGTTTCCTCTAGTGGGTTTGTCAACCCATTGGTGGAGGAATTCATTTTTTACAAAATCTAAAAATCTCTTTCCTTCTACGTTTGATGTGGAGGTCATCGTGTCCCAATGTACTGCTGCATTGAAATCTCTGAATTATTATGCAGTGTTGTTTATCTCTTGTCCTAGTTTGTTGTTTATCTCTTGTTCTAGTAGTGCATACAACTCTTCATCGGACATTTGTGATTGGTGGGGAGGTCTGTACACTAGTATTAGAGTTATCTTCCTCCCTGGGCTGTTTATATTGATGCCAATTACTTCATGTATGGTTGTAATTTTACACTCTATTGGACTGAGGTGGTCCCTAACTTATAACATAACGCCTCCACCTTTTTTATTGAGTCTATCCATTTTGAACAATTTATATCCAGGTATCTGGTGCTCTCCTACGAAGTCTCTTGTTGTCTCTTGTACCCACGTTTCTGTGATACCTATTATGTCTAATTCCTCACTTGCTACCAATGATTTGTAGAGATCTACTTTGTTCCGAATTGATTGTGCATTAAACTGCGTCACTCTGAGGGACTTTTCTATCTTCTCTTTTGCCCTTGGTGGCTTTCTTAGTTTCCCTTACTACCACTGTTGCCTGCAGTGCTACTACTAACCAGCTTCTGGGAGCTTTCCGATTTCTTACCCTGAAAGTTCAGTTCACTTAGGTATTTCAAGAGGTTTTTGTTGAGAAAGTTTCCTATTAGTTTTGTTCTTTCCAAATTCAAGTGAGTTCCATCTCTTTTATATAGTTTTTTATTCCCTATAAATCTGTCCCAAAAGTTTACAAACCTAACACCTTTTTCTTGGCATATTAATTCCAGTCTGTCATTGATTCCAATTGCCTTGCTGAGGGAGGAATGGCTTACATTGGTTCTGGGTAAAAGTACTCTAAGAATGCCATTATCAGTTTTCTCTCGGATGTTCTCTACAATTTTGGTCAGGTTGGCTACAAGATCTTCTGTCTGGCCAGATCGTCCGTCTTTTAGAAACGAGCCATTTCCTCCTCCCTGCACTATGACTGCACTTTTTTCTATTATTTACCTTGATTTTTTTACTGCTTCGGCTATCATCTTTGCTCCTGCACCTGGGTAAGAATTAACTTTTCTCTTGCTTCTGTTTTTGGCCACAAAATTTAAGCCACGTTCTTTTACTAACAAGTCTCTGATTAAGATTGTTTCCTCTTCAGCTTCTGAGAGCACAGCAAATCTATTCGTTGTGTTGATTCCTTTTGGGGGACAATTGTTTTTTCTGGCTGCTATCAATCTTCTACCAACAGCTCTCTTGAATTCATCATTTTTATTATTGTAAGCTTCTTTCTTTGTACCTAGTCTAGTGGTTGTTTCTGTTTCACTCCTGGTTCTGGTCTTAAGCAATTGTTTTCTAATCTCCACTATACTCTCTCCGTTTTGTACTGGGTCGTTGTTCAATTCCTGTTTTTCTTTATTAAGGTCTGTAACTTCTCTTTGTAGGTCTCCAGTTTCCTTTTCCATCCTGTCTTCTCTTCTCTTGCCTTCAAGTTTGTCCTTTGTCAACTCCTTTAGTTCCTTTGCTACTTCTCCCCCCCTACCCTCTCAGTTTAGCTATCTCCTGTTCTTGTTGACAGGTGAGACAGACACTGAGACTACCTAGCTTTGATGTGCATGCCTCTTTGTAGTCTACGCACCACTTGCTAACACTGCATCTGTGTTTGTGTCTTGGTTACAGTATTTCTACCTGTGTTTTTAATTCAATATTCTTTCTATTGTGACCAGTTGAAAAGGGAAAAGAGGGGTGGTTGAGTACTCCCACTGTCGCCGCATCTGCTTATCCATGGACAGTTTTCCATAGTTCGTCGACAGGATACCTTTTATCGCTGCCACACTAACATACGGTCTCCCTGTTGTTAGACGAGAGAGAGAGAGGGAGAGCGAAATTGTCTAATTTATAATATTAATAACGGCCCCCACTGTCCCGAATCCTTAATTGTGCAGAACAGTTTTATTAAGATAATGAAATAAAGCAACAATAAGATTTGACTCATTCTGGAATTATTTTGTTTCGCCAAATGCTTCCCTCTTGATAACCGACGTACTTAACGTACCTACCAGATGTGGGATGGAATGGAATATAGAGTTTAGGTCAGAGGCCAAGTTCTGGGACGTATGAGATCACTCAGCGAATAAGGAGGTATGAAAGTCGTAACTGGAGGAAAACCTCAAAACAGCTGCACTATGAAATAATTGTTAGGAGAGGGAGATAGCAAGAAGGAAGAACGATAATACGAATGGACGAAAAGCAAAAGGAACGAAAGGGGTTGCAGCTATGGCCAGAAGGTACGCTTCAAAGGACCTTAAGTAATGCCTACAGTGCATCCCATGAGGTGCACTAATGGCGCTACCCCCGCTACGGGCCCTACCCGATGTGACATTTTGCCTGAAGCCAGTCAGAGCAATAGAAAGGCTAAGGTTTTCGAGTGGAATGTGACATTTATTTGCGGTTACGGAAGAGTTGAAGGCGACAGGTGCCATTTTCCTCTAGAAAATCCAAAGAGAAACAATAACTGACGATGTCAGAAGGAAAACTATTTGAGTTTATTTTGTTTTTATCAGTTATCACTGCAAATATTGTTAATGATAATTCTAAGTTTAAGGAGTAAATCCAATCCGGAATTGCCAGAGGGGTTACCTGAACATCTGGGAGGCAGATAATGCTCAAAATCACAGGCTGTATACATCGCTTATTTTCTGCCTATAAACACTCTACTTCGGAAAGCTCTATAGAATCGGCTTCATTAATGGCCGTCTCAATGTCCACTTACATGATGACGCTTCCTTCTCCTCGAGGGCAATGAATTGCTGTGGAAGGGTCCATCCGACCTTGAAAACGACCGGGCGTTTGGCCAAGGCGTCTTTAGGAAGAAGCAGCGTCACCAAGACGACAGCAATGATCCGCGTTAGGTTGGAGGGAAGAAGAGACCGTCCAAGTCCCCTTGTGGGTGAAACACCTCCTCCTCTCCCATTGCAAGCCATGACAGCCTAGTAACAATGAGAATGATAATTATTATCAAGAGCCTGTGTGCATCTAAATAGAATTTTTCACATTTGATTACATATTAAACAGCATACATGTATAACACGAGAGCTGAAATTATCGGTCCATCAACCATTAATGTGCAATTTAATAACTACTATGACATCTTATAACTTCTCGGTTCTCTTGCACTCTGAAATATGCTGATCACAATATCACTACAGGCCTCGAATCCGAGAGCCCCAGATCCTTGACCCATTACAGCAGTTTTTGGTGCTATGAGGATGGCTGCTGAGGAGAAGTGTCCCTGGACTCCTATGCTGTTAGACATCAAGGTCCTTGGAATCCTTGCACCTCAGATGCTGACCGAACAAACTGCGGTTAGGCCTTGGTTTAATTTCTCTTATAGCGACAATTTAATTTCTCTTTTTTTTCTTCTATCAAAGGACTTTACGATGAAGACTACGATGATTTGCATTTTAGAAAACTCTACTTTAAACTTTGATGGAGAAAGACATTGCGCCAGTGCCTGGATCAACCTCAACGGACTGACAGACGACCTTGAAGGGTAAGGGGGCATAATCGGGCGGGTCTCCCAGGGCAGGTGCCTTCGCCCTTTTGGGGACCTTGGAAGGGGGGGAAACCATCCTGAATGAATTTAGTATTTTTCGTACCATGACTGAATTTGCAACATTTCGCCTCTGGTGCGCCTTCCATCCTTCACTTGGGTTTTTCCAGTGAAGTAAAAAGTAAGAAATAAATATAACTTGAAACACTCTGAGGTAACAAGTACAATGAGGCAAACCAAATTCATTGACTTTTAATTCTCTGGAAAGAGCTATGGCCATGGAATGTCTGCAAGGGAAGGTTAATATAAGCGAAGTGGGACGGCTTAATGATCCAGCAAAAGACTTATGTACAAAACCATAATCCAAAACAGTAATAGATATGAAAATAATCATTCAAAGGATAAAACAGAGCGAACAAATAATGCACAACATAAAATGCTAGAACAAAGATTACAAGATAAAGACCCAAACACATATGATGTAGTACCTACGGATTACCACTAATGGTAGATGAGTCAATTAATAACCTAAAGAGGAATTAGAAGAAAACCACCAAAATCATGTTCTTGGGCGTCAATAATAAGAAAAGACCAACAGAAAATCTTCCCCTAAAAACAAGAAAAAAATTTCTGATGACCAAAATGAAACTAATCCATCTGTCAATTCAAATTCAAACACAAAAAAGGAAAAAATGTGTCGTGGCCCATAAAGCTTTCAGCCACAGCCCAACGGTGGCCTTTTTTGTTAGCAACTGTAGCGTTACCAGACGCACGATCATGGTTATCTATAACCTGAGAAAAGATCAAAACTACTGAGGCTAGAGGGTTGTAATGTGGTACGTTTGATGATTGGAGGGTGGATGATCCACTTACCAATTTGCACGAAGTCAGACATAACAGACGCTAAACGCATCATAGGTAATGCTATGATAAAAATAGACTCTGGATTCATCAGGAGGTTTCCAATTTTAATTACATTTGATATAAGTTCAAAATGGAAAAATGAAGGTATTGACCTAAAGATCGTAAGTCAAATAACAGAATTTGAGAGCCACATATCCCATATTAAAGCCAGTTTATTATTATTATTATTATTATTATTATTATTATTATTATTATTATTATTATTATTATTATTATTATTTCAGTAGATGAAAACTATTCACTTGGAATAAGCACACCAAAGGGGCCATTGACATGAAATTCAAGCTTCCAAAGAATGTTGGTTTCAACCTCCCACTGCAGCAGTAACGGATAATGATGCAAAGACAAGGTTTTTGCATCGCCCTTGGAGAGACATGACCCCACCACTCTGATACAGCTTGGAAAAGTCTGGATCCAGGTCGTAACGAGGGACTTTGAATATACGCCGGAGCTCTAGAATCCTCCTCAACCTCTTTTATCCAAGTTGAAATGGGTGAAGAACCACCTCCAAGTCTTCATCAGGGGGTAGTACTATTTGAGCAAGGGATTCCCCCCCCCCCCCCCCCCCCCACACACACCCCCAAAAAAAAAATTTTTTTTGATCAGAGATCCAGTTACGAATAATCACTCACTACATTTCTTGATTAGATCTGATAGACTTTGAATCAACAAAAATGAAATTCCTCCAGTAATAGAACTACCTCCTCTTGGATTATGCATCAGGCATAAACTTGCACACACGGCGAAATATTTATCTAGAATGTCATAAAATAATCAGTCAACAGAAAAAGAATTCACACTATGCAATATACACAGAAGGGTCCAAGTCTTCATCAGACGTGAGATCTGCAGCCATGTCACGCAACAGAGCAAATTTTCCTTGCCAAGAATGCTTCCGTTGTCAAAGCAGTATTCTATGCAACAGAGACAACCATTAAAACAATTAAAGATATACTGTCACATAAATTTGTAATTCTAAGCGACTCTGCGAGTGGTATAGATCCTTCTAAGATTGTATGGAGGTGGCAAAAAATGCAGAGGTCGTATTTTGGATCCCTCCTTGTGTAGACATTGAAGGAAAAGACTGCAACTGTGCGACAAGATCCAACGTAGATATAACAATTAGTAAGTAAATAACACTGCTGTAAAACTCGTTGTAATCATTTTATGGCAGAATATATTGAATAATGAACCTGATTGTAAAAGAAAAGATAAGAAGAGATCAAGGTCAGTGTCAGAGGATGGAATTCACCTCATCACAAAGAAGACACTAAAGTAATTCTCACTCGTCTTGGACTTTGTCAATCTTACATTACTCTTGGATATTTGATGAATAACCCACACGATCCGATTCTAGTATCTACAAAACTTAGAGTAACACTAACAGATGAACAATTTTAGTGTGAATGTCCATCGCATAATCTTAATAACAAAATAAAATAGTGTAAAGAATTTGAAATAAATCAGTTAGAAAAATTCTGTGATTCCATCAGTTAATCCAGTTATAAAATTTTTAACAAGCTGTGATTTAATCAATGAAATAAAACATTCAACTGTTAAGAAATACAACTCCCTCTGACCAAAGGGAGGGCTATTACCTCAGTTGTCAGGTTAATTGAGGGGAGAGAGAATAAGTGGAAAAGCTCTCAATCTACTTCGCAGGATTAGAAAACATGAGACTCCAGTTTAGCCTCTTCATTCCTTTGCCGTCTTTCGTAATGTAAAACTATTTAAGAAAAATATCTCCTCATAGTTTGAGATGAAACATTTTGACCCACATACCTACTTCCAACAAATAAAACCAGTGTTTACAGTTTTCCTGTTAAACAACTCTCTTAGAAAAACGAGATTATCTTATTTGATAACATGATATGATACAGTTTTTTTCCAATTTGATAAAATGACTAAAGTCAGATGTTCTGTCAGTTTCCACTGAAGACGTCAATAGCTGAAATGTCGCTTACTTTACGTTAAAGATACTACTGTGGATAATCGGTGCAACAAGTTTCTTTGGTACTTGGATAACGATAAAATAAAGTGCAAAAAGTGAAAAGCGAGTGACACAGAAGGTTGGCACTACTGACAAATATAACAACCCTTTATTCCTAGAGCAGATTCCCTTAGTATGTGATATTTGGAGAGGGCTGAACAATGTCCTCGTGTCCGTATTAGAGAAGAGAAAGATATTAAATAAAATAGCTGGTAAAGATATCGTATGAATTCTACCTAGAACTCACAAATCAAACGTCAAGTATACTACAGTTAAAGAAGAAAAAAGTCATATTAAAGAACGTAGCGGCCTTTGTAAGTATTCATTTTGGCTCAACGGCGCACTGGCTACTTTCAAAATTATATACGTATAAATCAACATAGTTGTGATAGTGGGAAAGAAATGTGATATACGCTGTCAAGAAATGGATCTGTTTATATATGGCGTGACATTTACTTAGCTTGAAGGATGACCATGAGCTGAATTTTTTACACCTTAATAAAGACACCCGCTTGCGTGTGGAAAATTAAAGATAATTTTCATTGGCCTATTTAGCTCCAAGGAACACATCAGAAGAAGCATACATTAAGAGACGGGGCAGAAACATGACGGGAATAATTAGCAAAGTAGATAAAATCTGAATGATTCATGGATACCACTGCAGAGTTCAATAAGGCTGATAAATCTTAGATTAATTTTTACGCGATTATTTTCTTTAAATGAAAATCTGTCTAGTGAAATAATGATCATAATAATCTGCTTAATCGTCTACGAACACTGGTACTCTTCTAGTCACGGAATACTCCGAGCTATTGGGGTTAAATACAAAAATTTGGATTTTACGCGAGATCCCTAAAGGATTTGCCTTAAACTTATGAGAAATTTCAAATTTTAAGTTTCTTACCAGCCTAGATGATGGAATGTCCTTGTCAGCAAAGCCCCTCAGAAACGACAGGAAGAAGACCCGTTCCGACTGCTTGGAGTTGCCTGCTTCAGCTGACTGACTCAGAGGCTCTTAGACTGGACTCTGCTCAATTCAGTGGAATGGCGTAGCAAACAAACAGCTCGTCGCCCAGAGAGACTAGGCATTTCAGGAAACGGGAAGCGATAATTGGCTGTCTTTACCGCTACCCACTGATTCATGACTGTCCTGAAAGGACAGTTGAAATCAATAGTTGGCAGGGGGAAATGTTTAAAGCAGTGAATTTTTTAAGAGGATCTCTATCGGTTTGTATTTTGTATTCCCGCTATTTCTCTTTTGACACACACCAGCATACACACACACACACACACACAACAACACACACATATATATATATATATATATATATATATATATATATATATATATATATATATATATATATATATATATTAAACAATAAACCATAGGTGTTGCTGCGTTAGAAAGTGCCAATGGTTGTCACACAAAATGTGTCTTAAAGCTGAGGAGCTCCTGAATAAGGTCTGTGGCTCCCTTAATGGGAGGAAATGGCCTATACATGACATATAGGCCTCTACTCCTGTGGTGTGCCAGGAAATAAGAATAATCTCATTCTTGCCAGTCTTCCTGGTGGTATTTTGATCATACACCCTCCAGTCATCAAACATACCAAATTGCAAGTTGGCCATGGATTGTGCATCTGACACACTTTCTGGAGTCATGGGATGCACCTTCACTCTACTGCATCTGGTGAGCAACTGGAGAGCTGCTGGTCATAGTTGGTGGTTTTATAGAGTATTATACGTTGTACAGAAAACCCAATTGAGTAAAGACCGTGGGTTCAACTTAATGTCTCCCAAAAGAAAAAAAGTCAACAACTAAACTAATTTAAACTCATAACAGTAACATTATAAAAATCAACAGAACAATAAACAACAATAAAATCAACAACAACGGTATTTACATTATTTGAAAATATTATGTTGAAAAGTACAAATAAACGAGACCATGTCTTTGTAAAAAGCGCCGAAAAGCAACTGGTCGACAGGGTGGGGCCAGCATACCTTGTAAGCCAAGGAAGGGCAACACATGTCCCCTTGTACAAACTGCAGAGATGACAGTTCACAGGGGTAGCCAGGAACAGTACCTCCAAGGAGTCACTAGCAGCAATACTTTAAGGACGTTTTCAAAATAAATCGCACACTACCAAAAGCCATCAGAAAAAGAAGAGGGGCTGAAAATTGTTGCCTCAACCACTGCATAGCACTCAAAACATCTCAACCCCTACATATGCATATAACTCAAAACCCTCCAACCCCTGCATATTACACAAAACGTCTCAACCTCTTCATATTACTCAAACCGTCTGTATCCCTACATATTACTCATAACGACTCAACCCTTACATATAACTCAAAATGTCTCAACCCATGCATATTACCCTAACCTCTCAACCCCTGCATATTACGCAAAACGTCTCAACCCCTGCGTATTACACAAAACCTTCCAACCCCTGCATATTACTCTAACCTCTCAACCCCTGCATATTACTCAAAATGTCACCACATCATCAGCGAAGTCCAAAACAAACAAGCAACGAGGAGCGAGTTCACCGCCAAACGTAACAGGATAAAAACAGTGACATAGCAAACGTATCTATTACTTTACAAAACCCTTTGAAGGTAGGAAAAGACCCAAGTCCAGACTTCAAATGACCAATAAACAAAACTGGACAAAACTAATAAACACTTACTTTAATGAACCAAATGTCAAAACCAACGCAACATTGAAAAATAGGTTATTATATCTTCAATATATACATACATATATATATATATATATATATATATATATATATATATATATATATATATATATATATATATATATACATACTATATATATATATATATATATATATATATATATTGCTATACATTTACTCTAATATTTACTGGGATTCTGAGCTGCAACGGATGATCATAGAGAGTTCACTATAATTGCCAAGAAACTGCAATATTTTGGCCAAATCAGGGGAAAACTAATGGCTTAGGGCCTTCCTCAAGTGAGGTAAAGATTACAAGAGCACAGATCATTTACTTAATTATATTTACATAAAACAAACAGATCAGAATAAATGGAATTACTGCTAAATGACTGAAGCATACACAGAATAAATATTCTACGTCT
>NC_087214.1:69289163-69339163 GCF_015104395.2 Macrobrachium nipponense
GTAAGGTGGGTTCGTGGTGATGTCAGGTTGATGTTGTTTCTGTCATCTGCGGCATCCGGAGTTTGCCCCCGGAAGCTGATATCAGTGAACGGATGCGAGCTCCGGATGCCGCAGAAAAAAAAATAATAATAATAATCATCATAATCATGAAATACTCATATTAGCATGAGTCTTGAAGTGGAGAAATATGTACATATTTTTAGGGATAAATCTGTAGAGAAAGTTTTTGGGGAAACTGTTCGATCCCCCTTTCCAAGGGGAATAGAACAGTTTCCCAAAAGCTTTCTGTAGAGATTTGTGTTTAAATAATATTAATGACATTAATGAACTAAGGAACCCCCGTAACGAGGCTATAATATTGACAATTAAAAGCCCCAGTAGTGTTAAAAATATATATTTTTGTACAATGCTAAAAATTAGCGTTGTGCAAAAATATAGTTTTAACACTACTGTGGCTTTTGATTGTTAATGACAATAATATAAGCAAGAACAACCACACAACCATAAAGAACCCCTCATGAAAAGAAGTTGAAAACCTTCAATTTCAGGCTTTTTTTTTCACGGGATTTTTCACAAAATCTCAGGAATTCCCGGGAATTTCGTTAAATTTTAAAATTTTCAGAAAATATAGCCATAGATAAAAGAACTGTGTCATCATGATGGCAAAAAGTTGAATTAAATATATACAGTTCGATAGCAAAATAAAGATAGTTTTTTGAAACATCTAAATAATTGGTCACAAGCAATGTAACATCTATTTATATGTTAATCGTTACGAATGGAATATAATCTGCTAAGGAAACGGTTCATTGATTATGGTGTAGCAACTCTTTTTATTTTCTTTCACTAAAGTTGGTTAGACCTTGGTTATTAAGGCAGGCTCTGTATCTATTGATGTGTGTGTGTGTGTGTGTGTGTGTGTGTGTTGTATATATATATATATATATATATATATATATATATATATATATATATTATTCAAGATTTTAAGCTAGAACTAAAGGAAAGAAATAGTCTTGTACCCAAGTTTAATGCATCTATGTTATATACAAGTTGCCCCTGCCATTGGAAAGAACCCATTCTCTCCATTCTCCCTTTTTCTCTTGATAAAGCTATCTCTTCTCCCATTGGTCCCCCCAGATGCTGAAGCCTTGCCGAGGATGGGGGGGCTTAGGGTTCAGCAGCTGGGCCCTAATGCCTGGTGGGAACTGCTTTCTTGCTGGGCCTTGGTGCCCAGTTGTTGATCCAACTAAATAAGTCAGCCCTTTTCCTTCTACTAAAAACATTTCATCTTTCTGCCTCTTCCCCCTATAAGGTATAGAATTTATGATGATGGCTATTGGCATAGTTTTGGACATGATTAGACTTATTCTTCAGATTTGAAGGAGGGCGAGGATGGACGGCATGCCACCTCACCCGTAAAACTCGAGTACCTGACGTGTTCGAGCGAGGAGAAAGTTTAATGTCAAACCCTATCCTCAGTGCCGGGTCTGATCTCGACAGACATCACGACACCTTAGCACTGAGGGTGAGGTGTATATCCAGGTAATACCCCTAGGGCGGCCTTTGCAAAAGGGATGACCTCGTCCTCTAATTATGGCTCCGTGGTGGGTGTGGGGAATATGCGGACAAATTATATCTTTACGTATATATGGCAAACCCCCCTCTTTTATCTGACCCTGGCATTGAAATGGACTTAGCAATGGATAATTCAGGTTTGACCATCGTTACGATGGAACCTTTTTCTTCTCCTGTTTTTGAAAGAGAGAAAAATGCAAAATTGAATTAAAAAAACTTAAATATTCAGAGTAATAAGAAAGGAAAAATGGAGATTCTTCCTGGTATGTATGAATTGGTTTCATACAATAAGTTTATAGTTCTTAGGCTCGAAGATGGCGTATTGCAGAATATCAGCGTATTTAAAGGAAGCAAAGAAATTAATAATATATGTACAGTGTACCAAAAATTTGTCCACAGGATGATGGGACCCTATTAGTCAAAGTCTCCTCACCTGAACAAAGTGAAAAATTGCTCAAGATGAATACCATAGTAGGGCGAAAAGTTACGTGTTTCCCTCATCCTATTCATAACCAAAGTAGAGGAGTAATATATGCTCCCGAACTGCTCTTATTAGACACCGAAGAAATTCAGCAGGAATTAGAGGAACAGAATGTGGCAAAGGTGGTCAGAATGAGAAAGAAGGTGGGAGATCAGATTGTTCCCCTGGCAACACTAATCCTCACTTTTAACACCTTTAAATTATCTAATGCTATCAAGGCAGGATGGCTCAACTTCAAAGTCAAGCCATACATACCATCACCTTTGAGATGTTACCACTGCCAGATGTCTGGTCATTTGATCCAGAAATGTAGAAAGAAAATGAATGAAGAACCTGCTTTATGTTGTAATTATGGCAAAGAAGCACATGGACCATGCAGTGAACCACCGTCTTGTGTTAATTGTGGAGAAAACCATCCTGCATTCTCAAAAAGTTGCGTGAAATTTATTTTAGAGAAGGAGGTGCAAACAGTTAAAGTTATGGAAAAGATTTCGCTTAAAGACGCTAGAAAAAAAGTACTAGAACTTCAAATAAGACCGGGAGTTACATTTTCATCAGTAATTAAAAAGCCATTGTCCAGTGTACAAGTCCCAGCTACTCATGTAATGCAACAGCAACCATCCGCAGCAGTCACAAAGCCAAACCAGGCTGAGACAACGCCACGTGGAGAGGAGCATGGTGATGATAAACCTAAAGCGGGATGTTCTTTAAATAATGAAAATAGCACATCACTCCAACAACCAAAACCACAGGTTCTTAAACCATGTACAGCAGAGAATAACCTAAAGAATACCAGCTTGACTATTATCCAATGGAACTCGGCCCAAGTCAGATCACAGGAAAAGAGAGAGAACATGAGAAAAAAGAAAAGATAAAAGTGAAAATGAAAGTAATGAACTTTCCTCTCAGAAATCCATCGTTATCCAGAGCGATATCCCCAGGTTAAAACGTGTAAAAGATGATAATTAATCATCAATCGTAATGGATCGCAGGCTTTCAATTTTGCAGTGGAACTGTCAGGGGATGCAAGCCAAATATGAATCTCTACAAATTTTAATCAAAGAAAACTTACCAATATGCATTGCCCTGCAAGAGACTATGCTTGGACAAAAAATCATTTGTCCTAAAGAATACATTTTTTATCATTCTGATTATGATGAACAAGTAGGGATTCATGGTGTAAGTGCTATTTTAATTAGGCGAGATACAGCTCACAAAACATATCCACTGCAAATAGACTTACAAGTAGTTGCTGTTCAGATTTTTCTGAAAAAGAAATATACCATATGTTCACTGTATTTACCTCCAAAAAGAACATATCATAATCTGACTCGAGAATCAGAGGTATTAATAAATCAGCTTCCAAGGCCTTTTCTTATTGTTGGTGATTTTAATGGAAGACACCCCCTATGGGGTGATGTAATCTCCAATCCTAGAGGAAACAATATTTATAATTTTATTGAAGACCAAGAGCTTATAATCCTTAATTCTGGCGAACCAACACATTTTCATATTCAAACTGGGACCTTTTCTGTGATAGATTTATCAGTATGCAGTCCTGATTGTTATCTTGACTTTTCTTGGAATGCATTGAGCGAAGGATTAGGAAGTGATCATTTTCCAATCTTTATTAATGTAGTAGGTGAAATTGCTACACCAAGATCACCTCGTTGGATTCTGGATAAAGCCAACTGGGCATTATTCAAAACCCTAACTTTTTTTAGAAATGGATGTTGAGGATTTCCAGTCCCTGGATGATGCCCTGGATTTCCTTTGTAAATTAATTATTGATGCTGCCCAGAAGACAATTCCTCGTACAACTGGAAAATTTAAAAGAAAGCCCGTTCCTTGGTGGAACCTTCAGTGTCAAATAGCACGTAAAGCAATGCGAGCAGCTTTTACGAGCTATTCCAGAAATAAATATTCTTATTATTTAATCTTATTTAAGAAGGCACGAGCCAGATTTCGATACCAAGTAAAACAAGCCAAACATCAGTCATGGGTAGATTTTATCTCAAAAATTAATCGGAAAACCCCTTTACCTGAAGTCTGGAATAAAATAAGAAAAATTAGTGGCAAATATGTACCAACACCTCCACCAGTGTTATTAGTAAATGGAAACATGGTTGCCAATCCAGAGGATGTTAGTGAGGTTTTTGCTGACCATTTTGCCAATGTTTCATCTAAAAAACCAAGCTCACCTTACTATGAAGAACGTATTCAAAAGGAAAATAAAATTCTCGACTTTACATCCATGTGAAGCAAATCATATAAACAGCCATTTACCTTTCAGGAATTTTTATCTGCCTTGTCATCATGTAATGAATCTGCTCCTGGTGCAGATGACATAACCTACTCAAAGATAAAAAATTTGCCACACGGAACACAAAAGTTTTTGCTCAGTATCATTAATAAAATATGGAAAGAAAATGCATTTCCAACTTTGTGAAACATAGCTATATTACTAGCTTTTTTGAAGCCACAGAAGGATGATACTACTCCATCTAGTTATCGTCCTATTGCTCTAACATCATGTATGTGTAAGTTGATGGAAAAAATGGTCAATGTGTGACTTATATGGATCTTAGAAAAGAAGGGCCTTATAACTCCAGCCCAGTGTGGCTTTCGTCAAATGCGTTCTTGTACTGACATCTTAGTGCGTTTAGAAAGTTCAATATGCGAGGCTTTCATCTCCAGAAAGCATCATGTATCAGTTTTCTTTGACCTGGAGAAAGCTTATGATACAACCTGGAGATAAGGTATTTTGAAAACACTCCATGATTATGAATTCCGAGGAGAATTACCATTATTCATCCAAGCTTTCTTAAAAAATCGAAGGTTCAAGGTTAAAGTTGGAAACTCATTTTCATCTCTTTACAGCCAAGAAGAAGGAGTTCCACAGGAAAGCGTCCTTAGTGTGACACTGTTTGCTTTGTGCATTAACGGCATTGCCTCTGTGATTCCTAAAGATGTAATGTTTTCCTTATTAGTTGATGACCTCTCTTTATCGTTTGCAGCCTCACGAATGGCAGTGGCTGAGAGAAAAATGCAGATGGCTATTAACAAAATTGTCGAATGGGCAGAAAAAAGGGGTTTTAAGATCTCTACATCGAAAACTATTGCTGTACATTTCTGCCGCATTAAAGGTATACACCCTGATCCCGACCTCTACATACATGATCAGAGGATATCATGTAAGGAAGAGACACGTTTTTGGGGATTACTGTTCGACAAAAGAATGACTTGGGTACCTCACCTAAAACATCTGAAAGTCAGGTGTATGCAAGCTCTGAATGTTTTAAGAGTGCTTTCCCATACATCTTGGGGAGCAGATAGGAATCACCTAAAGATGCTCTACAAAGCCATAGTGGCATCAAAATTAGCATATGGTTGTGAGGTATACTCTTCAGCCTCGAAATCAAAACTAAATATTTTAGATTCGGTACATAATGCAGGAACAAGGATTGCGAGTGGTGCCATTAAATCATCTCCAATCCCAAGCCTTTTGGTAGATTCAGGGGAGCTGCCTCTGGATTCATGTCGTCAGATATCACTTGTTTGATACTGGCATAGAATCTAGAGGATTCCTGACTCATTGACTTGCCAAGCAGTTTTTAATGATAAATATTTTAGCTTTTATGAATATAATCCGCGTTATCCAAAACCTTTTGGATACAGTTTTAAAAATTTTAGATTACTCTATTCCAAAGGTCAAAGTCTGGCCATTTAAGTATTCTGTTGTGCCCCCTTGGAAGCTTCCTTCTGTGGAGCACTGCAGGTTCTTCACTGGTAGCAAGGAAGAAATGAGTGCTGAGATGCTGCGCATCTCCTTTTTAGAACATTTGGGGAACCATGATGGTTCAGTCATAGTTTTTACAGACGGATCCAAGTCTGACGCAGGCGTTGGCTATGGAGTTGTATTTCCCAATTTTAATAAGAGTGGAAGTATAGCAGGTCAGGCATCCATTTTTACAGCAGAGTGTTATGCAATCCTAACTGGCCTTAAAGAGATTGCTTGTCACTCTGGAGAACAATTTGTTTTATGTTGCGATTCACTGTGTGTCTTGCAAGCTATTGGTAATTTTAATTCACTCCATCCTATCGTTATTGAAATTTTAGAGTGGCTTCAGTTGCTTAAGATTAGTGGTAGGAAAGTATCTTTCTGTTGGTCCCCTGCACATGTCGGTGTGGCAGGAAATGAAGTAGCAGACTCACTTGCCAAAACAGCCGTCAACCAAAGTAACATGGCTAGGTGTGCACTCCATACAAATGATATGTATCCAGTCATTAAATCAGCATTCCTTGATTCCTGGAAATTTGCATGGGAGCTAGAAAACCTAAAAATGAAAGAAATAGCTATCACCATCTTTCCTTGGAGGTATTCACCAATGTCTAGGCAAAGGGAAGTAATACTCTGTCGACTTAGAATAGGCCATACAAAAATGACACATGGCTTTCTGATGAGTGGGGATCATCAGCCTTATTGTGACGGCTGCTTGCTACCATTGACTGTCAGACTCCTGATAGTTGAGTGCCCCAGTCTTTCAGATGAGAGAGAGAGAGGTACTTTCCTCCATGTA
Organism: Macrobrachium nipponense; assembly: GCF_015104395.2. Taxonomy (NCBI): domain Eukaryota; kingdom Metazoa; phylum Arthropoda; class Malacostraca; order Decapoda; family Palaemonidae; genus Macrobrachium; species Macrobrachium nipponense. Next base: position 69,295,803 of record NC_087214.1, read on the forward strand.
GCAGGGGAACTGAAGATGGTTTTTCCCTTACCAAGATTTTAGGAACAGATTTTATTGAAAGCGCCCTGTTTAATTTTATTAATGCCATTGGTATTTTAAATAAAATTTAATTTTTACTATTAATTTTTTAAGTGTATAGATTTTATGATTATTAATTTTTTTTATCATTGGGATTTTCCTTTGTTAAATATGCATTATATATTCCATTGTAGTGGCATCAATAACCATTAGCAGTTGTGACACCAGATAATCTTTAATAAATCAAACCCCTTGACTTCCACTCTCGTTCACCTTCACTAGTTGCCAAGTATCTCTTAAATTGCTTTTATAACACTAGATTAGTTATATAGTCTTCTCTACTTTCTTTAAGCATTGTTACATTTTAACGTTTCCAAAGGACCTTTAGCGGTGTGACCGAAAACCAGCTCGAAAGGACCAAATCTTGTAGTGTCATTTGGTGCCAACCTTAAAGCTAACAGAACAAAAGGTAACTTTTCTTCCCAGTCATATTCAAAGTTACTACACAGTTTTTGTAAACAACTCTTTAACGTTTGGTGAAACCGCTCCACAATGCCTTGTGATTCGAGGTGATAAGGTGTGGAAGTTACGAGTTTAATGCCTAACTCTTTCATTCTATCCTTGAAATATTTGGATACAAAATTACTACCAATATCACTGTATAGTACAAGGCACACCAAACTTAGAAAAATAATCTAACACTCGTTTAACTATGGTCCTTGCATTACAGCTTCTTACGGGTATTGCCTCTGGATAGCGAGTTAGTCTATCAATGATTGTTAACAGACATATACTCCCTCCCTTACTTCTAGGCAACGGTCCGACCATATCGATAACTACATTCTCAAAAGGTTCGCCTACTGAAGGAATATTACACAACGGAGCTCTGGGAATTAGTTGATTTGGTTTCCCGGTAATTTGGCATTCATGACAGCTTAAAACATACCTCTTTACATCACTCCTCATCTTAGGCCAAAAGTACGCACTACTAATACACTTGAAAGTTTTATTTACTCCCAAATATCCTTGCTCATCATGTGCTAACTTCAAAACTAGTTCACAAAGCTTCCTAGGAACCACTAATTGTTCGGTGATTTCCTCTTTACTACCTGACATAGCCGAACATAACGACACAAATTTTCGTCCTTTAAACAAAACGTTTCCTTGCAAACATTATCGAGATCATCATCCAGCTCACATTCAAAAATTCGGGTTAGTGTGTCATCCTCTCTCTCTGAAACTTGACTAGCTCATCCTTATTCAAAACGTTAGTGCCTAATTCATCACAGTAACTATTAATTGATTCCACTACATCGACTACGTTACTCTCGACAGCTACACCTTCTGTTTGGCTATCACTGTCAACACCGATAGAGTCAGGTCTCTCAGCCACACTCATGCCAAGATCAACCTCGCCACCTCTATCACACTCGTTCGAATCCAAGAACTCACTCTTGTTCGAATCCACGAACTCACACTCATTCAAATCTACGAACAAACTATGACCATAGTCTATGTCTGTATCTAAACCTGACCTAGTTACTACCATTTCAGGCACTGGAATCTCACGTACAACAGGATTCACGTTCTCGTTTAAAGCTAAGTCATTACCGACAATAATGGCAACACCATCAACGGGCAAACTGTCAACAACTGCAAGTTTCACTTCTCCTGACACTACCCGACTTTCTAAACTCAACTTCAAGAAAGGACAAAGAACAAAAGTGTTAGGAAATCCACCTAACATGACTTTTTTTTCCATATTGATTTCTGCCCTGTTTGGCACACTCTCTCTCCTAATCAGTGAGACAGCAGCTCCTGTGTTTCGAAGCAAGACTACTTCTCTCAAATCTACTCCTCCAAGAGAGTAAACTACACTGTCTGACAGAAATTAACCAAAAAAATTTCCTAGTTTCCCTCATAACATCATCCCTACTTGACGAAAGGTTAACTAGAGACACTGGTTTCTTACCATCCTTCCTTTCTACTGCACAATTTCTCGCTAAATGCCCTTTCCCATTACATCGGAAACAAGTTAATTCTGAGTCACTAGATGCCACTTTAGTCTTACAAATCTTTGATGTATGACCAGGTTTTCCGCATGTATAACAGTAATAGTCACTTTTACTCGCATTGCTATTACTAGAACTGAAACTTTTACTGCTTTGTACTCTACCAGATGAAGGATCATTTTGCTTCTTACCTACACTCAAGTTTGAGTCCAACTATATTAGTCTGCTAACCTAGTTGCTCCTGCAAAAGATACTTCTCGCCTATCTTCTATGTAAAGCTTAATCTCAGGGGATACATTATCTTTGAAGTTTTCCAACAACACTAAGTTCTTCAAACCATCAAAATCCTCAACTTTAGCAGAAGTTAACCAATCAAAAAACAGCCTTTCTAACTTCTTACTGTATTCTACATACGTAATATTCTCGTCCTTTCTCAAACTTCTAAACTTCTTACGGTACGCCTCCGGTACTAACCTGTACACGCTAAGAACAGTTTCTTTCACAATATCATAATCATCACATTCCTCCTTAGACATGCAACTATACACAGTAAGGGCCCTAAAACTCAAAACTGACTGTAAATATAGAGTCCATATTTCTTTAGGAGAACCAACTCTTTCCATTAACTTCTCAAAACACATGAAGTATGTCGGTTACATCTCCTCATCAAACTTTGGTACTAATTTCAACACTGCACTCATACCTAAACCATCAGCTCCACTTTCGTTCTCGCCTGTCTGACTGCTAAGAGTACTTTGCCTTAACCAACCGATTTCCAACTCATGCATACGTTCTTTCTCTCTTTCTTCCTGCTCATGCATACGTACTTTCTCTCTTTCTTCCTGCTGCATTACCAACATTTCTCTATCTTGCTGCATTTTCATTGCTTCTTTTTCTTGCTGCATTTTCATTGCTTCTCTCTCTTGCTGCATTTTCATTACTTCTCTCTCTTGCTGCATTTTCATTACTTCTCTCTCAGCCGCTCTTTCATCTCTTTCATTCTTTTCCCTTTCTTTCCTTTCAACATACTCACAGAGATCATTCCCCTCTAGACCTAGAAGCTTACCCGACTCAATAAACTCGTTCACCATCTCACTCATTCTGGTTCTTTCTATTTTCTCCATTTCAATTTTACGGTGCCGAATAGACTAGCAAGGTCGCCAATAATATCATGGACACCAAGGTCCACTACAGGTTCTTAATTATAATAAATAAAAAGAATTCAACACCAACAGTTGAAACTGGGGATACGAATATAGAAAGAAACACAAACAGAACAAAGGTTTATTTACAAGCTTATTACAAAGATAAATGCAGAACGGTTTCTCCTATTTATATAACAAAAATAAAATCTTACAGTATGTGAACTGGGGAAACAGTGAGGTAATGAAATGCTGGCCAGTTTTGCAGCTGTCGAAAATCAATGCTCTAAGTGACGGCTTCACAAAGGAGGTCTGTATAACTATAGATGTTTTCTTGACTCCGTACTGCAGAAAGCAATGTTTATTCTTGATTCTTGAAGGGCAGGTTGCTCCTCAAAACCTTGTAGGACGTTTCTTCTCTGAAGGCTTGCTCATCGTCGAAATATCTCTATCGCTCACTCTCTGACTGGACGACTTGACTCAAATCCGATCCCACTCTCACGAGCGCCTTCTTCCTCTCTTATCCTTCGTCTGTTCCTTCTTCTCTTATCTCTCTCTGATGACCTCTACTTCCTAAGGGCATATATATATATACGGTGATCTGGGGGCAGGGCTTACCAGCGAACGTCACAGACTCCCGAATCGACAGGAAATTTTTAGAAGGATCTTGACGAAATGTTGCATCATAATACGCGGCGTTTCTGACGACACATCGGCGCCTGTTGAGCTCCATATGCCACCTGGCTATTCTCGAACCATCATGAGAACAGGCGCCCCCAACACATGTGCGAAATGCCTCCTAGCTGCGGACCTACTTGAAGAAAATGCATTTTCCTTTCCTTTAATATATTTTGCTTCGCTATAGAGCGATTACCATGACAGTCATTACAAAGAACAGATGGATATAAAAACAGAAAACAAAAATGAATATTATAACTTGGTGTATGATCCGCCAAAAGTTGGACTTTGTACCAAAAGCTCCCCATGAAAGTGTGCATGTGCAATAGCATTAGGACATTAGGAATAGTAGTAGCAGTAGCAGCTGGAATTTGCTTTTGAAACAGCTATCCATCTCGTTTTATTCCTCCTCTGTTTGCATTTGTTTATGCTAAGTTCACACATTCACGTATCATGCCACACACCCATGCATGCACGAAAATTGGTAACTATGTAAATGTAACATAAAAGTACCATAAGTCCTATGTAAGTACGTCGGTATGCAGCGCAGCCGTTACGCACCACCTGAGCGTACGCGGGCAGCCACGGACCTTTCGACCAACTCAGAACCATGTGTGGGTGGCCACACCAACAGTCACGTAGCGTAGGCCGACCCGCACAGCTTGATGACAACCTTTTTTCACATGGTGTGGGAGCAGATGTGGTAACCCTGCCGCACCGGATGCACCAAAGACGCATTGGCAACACTGTACCCTGGGATAAAAGGGGCGAGCGGCAGGCTTGTGGGCCAGTTATAAGAATTTAGAAGAAATAAACTTATATTTGCATTATCATGTGTGGCTTTCTTCTCCTTCCAGTTATTAAGAATTTTATATCATAGTATTAAAAACTTTTTTATTAAATTAACTACAACAAATACAAGTACACAAATAAATGAAGAAAAATTAACCCAAAAATGCTATCTAAATATACATTGCTGAATAATAAATAAATCCAAATTACTATATGTAAGATAAGGAGAAAGAAAAAAATAATACAACAGAAAAAATAAGCAAGTCGAATACAATGTAACAAATATTGAAGAGACGATAATTTAAAAAATATAGAATTATCATATCAGAAAAGAATCAATGTTGAGTAATTATTACGAAGTGCTAAATAAACTGTTAAACAGTACACAAATAATATTGTAAGTCATATGTTTATTATATGTTTGTAATGTTTGTGGCATGTACGTATCATTGTAAATCTTTAATAAACATATTTATGCAATAACATATCTGACTCTCTAATTCTTCCAATTGCTAAGCTTTTATTGAGAAAAACATATCATAATTGAAAACTTTCTATTGACTACAACACTTTAAAGTGCACAAATGTTAAGTAAATATTGTAATTCGAACTAAATGCACAAACAAATATTTAAGTAAATACAGTGAGTTAAACAATAAAGTATACAGGAAAGTAACTAAATCATGTTCTCCTGCCAGTGGACTGAGCCTTCAGGAGATGAAAAATATCCTTTCAGTATGTTCCAATGTTCCTTAGCATAACTGGTTGCAGGGATGGGGGTACATGTTGATACTACAGTGTTATGTCAGCAACTATCAACACGTGCCGCTCAGCCCTTTTATGGCTGGGGTTTAACCCCCGCAGTACGTGGGGACAATGTGAGGTTGACGTAAGTCAGTAACACATTACGTTACACATACAGTATACGTACGTCGGTGTTACGTGCTCTGCCATGCGCTACTTTTGGCTATGCCACTGCTTGTTGAGCCACTTCTGGTATGAGTCACATCATGTTTACACACTGCGCACATATGTGGCACACTGTAATACGCTTGCTTTACACACATCAGCCCGTGTCATGTATCCCGTTGGTTGTGGCTATTTCACCACGCGTATGCCCTTGGTACGTGAATGTGTGATCTTAGCATTATTGTCTTTCTAATATGATATAGAATAAGACGCACCACAATAACATGCTATCACCTCCTCCCTGTAGTCTACCTCACCCAGAACCCAGTTTTCCCTAGGGGTCCCTTACCTAGTAGAATAACACAGCACATGTGTGACTCTCCCTGTCCCCGAGATCAAACTCACCCAGAATCCGCCATTCCCAACGAGTAACCTACCTTGTTGGATAATGTATAATGGTAAATTCTTAATAAGCAACCAAAACACGTACTTAGGAAAAGTTGATTTTCAAAGATATACCCAACTAAAGGTACTACTTCATTTTACCAACGAATTTTTTATTTACTGTGCCTTTATCTAAACCCGTACTTAAATTAACACATTTCATAAATTTAGTAGTCACCTGACTGGGCCACCCTGGGTCTTTCCACTTCGGCTGGAGCTGCCTTAGCAACGGGTTGTTTCAATATTCTATATGAAAAATTTACCTATGATACTCCTAATTATGTTTATTCATAAATAATTACTCTTAATAACTAATGAAATGCACAAAATTTCCACGTCAGGCAGTTTTACTATATAATTAGTAAATTTAGTTTTAATTAACCCTCTTACACCGGAGTGGTAAATAAAAAATTGTCTCCCGTGTGCCGGAGGGGTTTTGGAGTGAGCGCGGAAGCAGATTTTTTTTTTTTTCAAAAAATCACAGCGCGCTTAGTTTTCAAGATTAAGAGTTCATTTTTGGCTCCTTTTTTTGTCATTGCCTGAAGTTTAGTATGCAACCATCAGAAATTAAAAAAATTATCATTATCATATATAAATAATGTGATATATGATAGCGCAAAAACGAAATTTCATATATAATTGTATTCAAATCGTGCTGTGCGCAAAACGATTAAAGGTAACAAGTTACTTTTTTTTCGTTGTAATGTACACTAAATTGCAATCATTTTGGTATATAACACATTGTAAAACGATAAAAGCAACACAGAGAAAATATTATCACAAAATAATGCATGAATTTGTAACGCGCGGACGTAAACAAATTAAATATTTTTTTTCAAAAATTCACCATAAATCTAAATATTGTCCTAGAGACTTCCAATTTCTTTCAAAATGAAGACAAATGATTGAGTATTACTATACTGTAAGAGTATTAGCTTACAATTGCAGTTTTCGACCATATCTGACGAGTTAAAGTTGACCAAATGTCGAATTTTTTTATATATATTTTTATATGCAATTATTTCGGAAATAAGAAATGCTACAACCTTCAAATATTTTTCGTTTTATTCTACATGAAATTGCGCACATGTTCATATATAAAACTCTATGAAATGCCTAATATGAAACGGAGCAAATATTCCGAGAATGGGACGTACGTATTTCGGAGATTTGTGGTGGAGAATCCGCGCGCAGAGGAAAGGAAAGATTTTTTTTTAAATTCACCATAAATCTAAATATTTTGCTAAAGACTTCGAATTTGTTTCAAGATGAAGATAAATGACTGAATATTACTAGACTGTAAGAGTTTTAGCTTACAATTGCGTTTTTTTTTTCGACCATTTCGGTAGAGTCAAAGTTGACCGAACGTGGTTTTTTTTTACTATTTTATCGTGATTTATATGCAAATATTTTCAAAAATGAGAAAAGCTACAACCTTCAATTATTTTTCGTTGTATTCTACATGAAATTGCGCACATTTTCATAATATACTTTATGTAACGGCTAATTTAAAATGGTGCAAACATTACCACAATCGCACGTATGATTTTTTCAGAAGAGTTACCGCGCGGACGTAAAGAATATTTTATTTTTTTCATAAATTCACCATAAATCGAAATATTGTGCTAGAGACTTCCAATTTGTTGCAAAATGAAGGTAAATCCTTGAATATTACTAGAATATAAGCGTTTTAGCTTACAATTGCGTTTTTCGACCATTTCGGTAGAGTCAAAGTTGACCAAAGGTTGAAATTTTGGCAATTATCGTTATTTATATGAAAATATCTCAAACTGATAAAAGCTTCAACCATGGGGTTGTTTTTAGTTGTATTGTGCATGAAATTGCGCACATTTCCATATATAAAACTTTATATAACGGCTAATTTTAAAATGGTGCAAACATTACCACAATCGCATGTATGATTTTTTTCGGAAGAGTTACCGCGCAGACGTAAGGAAAAAGTTTTTTCATAAATTCATCATAAATCGAAATATTGTGCTAGAGACTTCCAATTTGTTGCAAAATTAAGGTAAATGATTGAATATTACTAGAATATAAGCGTTTTAGCTTACAATTGCGTTTTTCGACCATTTCGGTAGAGTCAAAGTTGACCGAAGGTTGAAATTTTGGCAATTATCGTTATTTATATGAAAATATCTCAAAACTGATAAAAGCTACAATCATGAGTATTTTATTGTTGTGTTCTACATAAAAATGCGCACATTTTCATATATAATACTTCATGTAACGGCTAATTTACAATGGTACAAAAATTATGTCAAAGTGACAAAATAATTTCTGAGATGTGTCACAGATACTTTTTAGTGCGGCAAGAAAGAAATTCGCGCTTGCGCGCCTGCGTAACGATTGTAAACAAAACAACACCTTGATCCGTGAACTCTCAGCATCCCCCAAGGTGCGTGATTCAAAAGTTTTAGGCTAGTAGGCCTATAAGTATTTTTCCGCAATTTAAAAAAAAAAAACTTTTGTAAGTCGACGTAAAATACATCCAGTCGGCACACGGGAGACAAAAAATGTTGACGTAAAATACGTCCAGTCGGCGTAAGAGGGTTAACAATTATTGTCTGATATCTATACGTCTATATTGCATTATATGTCACCACCTTTCCTTCAAAGAAAAACTTGCTCCCATTTCCTATTCAGCGCTCTCCTACTAGGCTAGGTATCACTACTAAAAAACTCTCTCTCCTACTGATAGGTACCATAAAGTTCAAAGGAGTTGCAATCCTACCTGTCACCCTCTTTCACTTCAACAACTAACTGCCAAAAGCACTGTTTTTTGTATTTTTACAGATGATCCAGTTAATTTGGTCATCTTCATAATCAAATCCAGGCAAAAAAGTCACATTAACCCTTCCTAGGTAATGAACAACAAAAGTAAATTTTACCCTGGTATGTATCCACCTTTGCAGCATGTTCAGTAGTACAAGCCCACAGGGGATTACCATGAAAACATAAACTAGACTATAAAAGTCATAAAGGTAGTGACCCCCAAGAAATATGTGATTTTTCCCTTGTGATTTCATTACCAGCCGCCATAAATTAATGAGACTTTTTATCCTAGCCAAAGTTGTGACTGTAGCCATTATATTATTACTGGCCACCCCATAAATACGCCCATCACTACACATAATACTTGAATCTTCTTGATTTGTCGCAGTTTAAACTGAGACTGTTAGGATAAGATACTTGATGCTTTAGGGTGATGCCAGTCTCTTCCCTATCAATTCCCGCCATCTAGTTCTGTCATTTCAATATTCTTTGCCGGCGAAATCAGAGGGAAGTTTTTCATTGATCGTGTTCTCAGATCTTTCTGTGTGTATGCCCTATATCAATGAATCTGCATAACTCAGTCACTTGGCTCTTTATAGATATCATACTCTCATAATCCTGTGGGCAGTCAATTTATATTAGCAGTGCTACATATGCCCTCAAGATGCTTAACCTGGCAGATCAATTTCCATTTCTCCTGAACCACCTCAACAAATTTGTAACGGATTTTGAGCCACTGCAAATCTTATCAACTGATACGAGATGACCTTTCAGATTTGTGGAATGTAAGGGTAGGAGTCATGGACGGAAAGGCTATGGTAATGTAAACTGATGCAAATCCCTGCTTGATTTTTATTTTATTTATAATTTAATTATTTTTGCAGAAGGCAGAAAACAGTAAATGGGAGACAGGCGAATTATGAATGCATTTACTTATTGAAAAAAAAAAAGCAACGTTGTTTGTAGCTTATTTGCTCAGTAACCCTTAATGATATCAATATGCAGCACCCCAGGCTGGGAAAACTATGAGGTCGACTAATTAAGAAGAAAAAAAAATCAGTGGAAAGAGGATATATCCAAATGCATATGGTGTAACAAGTTCTAAAACTTTTTTCCTACCTTTCACGAGAAGTTGAAAATGATTATTTACTACCCCTAAATTTTACTAAGGTATACATGATTCTTCTAATAAATAAATTTATTATATTTTGTAAAATTATAATTACAGCTCACACAATATCAAAACACATAATAAATATAATAAGTAATAAATTCTGAGCATATTTGTTGTGAAACAATCACGTAAATTTACAGAGAGCGAAGATGAGGTAACTTTTTCAAAATTTTATATTTTATTTCTAATATTTCTTTGCAAAATTACATTTATAACTGACAAGCTATCATAAAAGATGAGAACTAAACCAACAACAACCCCTTGGTATATTTATGAGCAAATTCACAAAAAGACTTCATGTGAGACAGAAAGGCAATTTACACATCCTCCCTTGAAGTCAAGATCAAAACTAAGCCCTGAGGAACCACTGAATGACGTCTCTCATCTTAGCCAGTCTAAAAGATGCCATTAGTGAATTTATGGGCTATAGAAGCAATGGCACCACTTTCTTGCCCGATTCCCCAAAAACGTTGGCGCGCAATATTGTTACTCACAGTGAGTGAATCCGTCGCCCACCTGGAACCTGTTATTGCTACCCGTGAGCATATCTGTCCATTAAGGGTTAATATATTTAGAATACATCTACTGTAATTACTATTACAATTACAGTTTTACAATGTTTCATTCTACATTGAATAACACATCCTTATAGTAAAGACAAGCATTTTTCCATTTCCAACTTATCTAAGGTCAAATTTTTGTCACAGTGACATTGACTTAAATTAATATAGTTTACTGACAAACATGATATTAATGGCGGCGACTATTGACAGGGCTGATAGGGGTGCCTCCAGCCGGGAAGGTTGGTAACCACTGAGCTGAGTTTGATAAGTTAATATTTGGCGAAATCAAAGCTAAGCAAAAAAAAAAGAAAGCAAATCTTCCCACAGTTACTTTAATCGTACCTGATATCAATGTTTCCCCTGGCACACTTTCTCCTTTACGTTACTATTTACAGACAGGACAGTTGGTTCACCCACAGACACAAACGAAATTCTCATACTCACCATATGTGCTTGACTCCAGGTTGAGAAGCTGTTCTGTCCACTGGACGAGGTCACTGAGACACCAACAACCGCCGTCAATCAATACACAAACAAACAAACAAGGGCTACAACCATACAACTCAACAACAACACAACAAAAGACTACTGCACAAATAATCATAAACAACAATATGACAAGTCAACACAACCACCCACAACAACACCAAGAAACCACAACTACTCGCCAACAACAACACCCAACTCCCCACAACTCCAACAACTCATTTACAACACGACAGAACTCACAAGCTTAACAACCCTCCAACACACAGGCACAACTGTAATGATGGAAATCATTCATTTAGCATTTATGACAGTAAGTACCCATGGAAATGGGTGGACTGGAAAACCGAATTGGTTTTCATCTTATCAAGATGTTAAGTTAGCCACTCGAAGTTGAGATTGTCTATGATCGAGTGTACGTATGTAAGTACGTAACTGTAACCAAGTGGGCAGTTGCATAAGCTTAAATTGCTCTGTTCGAGACGAGTACGGCAACGCTGAGGGGAAACTAATGTATCTCCCCTTATATTCATTTGAAATGACTTATTTCTCCCTTGTAAAAGATATACACTTGTAGTTTAAATTGCATACGTTGCCATAACACTTGGTAGTGTTTCTTTATACTTTTTCTTTGATATAACTGCCAGTTACCAAGAATTGTAATGGTACTGTTACATAAGTTGCACCATATTGAGTTAGCATTCTGTTGTGATTGTACCATCAACTGTAGGCTAAGATGTGAATTAGTCTTCCATATCTTTATAAAAATGTCAGTTGTAGAGTAATTTCGGTAATTCTTCAGAAGCAAGCCGCATCACCAGTTTCTAAAAGACAATTAACAATCCTTCATTTAATGGTGTTTTTTCAGTGAATCTCATCTTGTTTTCTTGAGGAAATGTTATTTTAACATGTAGGTATTATTTATTTTAGTAATATCCAGTGCGGAGTGCTTCTGAAGAATTACCGGAATTTCCACCTATGTTATGCATATGAAGTCAGGCTAACTGCGAAGTGTAACAGATAAGTTAGGCATGAGTAGCATAGCCTAAAAGGCCTAATGACTGCATGCTCTTTGGCACAAGATTGCCGTCCTAAATGAACTGTTTGTATTACAGGGAACCAGTACTATAGGAGTCCAGTGTAAGAACCAGTATAAGGGTGTGATGTAAAAATTGGAGTTGGTTCTAACTGTTACTGAAGGATTACAGCTAAGAATAAGCTGCTTTTACAATGTATCCAACTACCGTAAAGAAGAAATATTAAAAAACACAGCGGGAGCCAGCCTTTCCCTCAACCCTTATTACAACAATGAAAATTCGACCGTCTCTGACATCAAGTACCTGTTTCAGCTAAGGATAGGCCAAGAATTATAGTAGCCTAGGCTTATGTGGTATCTTTATATTAGCCTATGGTTTGAATTGTTATGTATAGGCTAATTGTCCTAAAACGTATGGTAGCCTCCGAATGTTTCAAGTCAGGACAATTGACACATCAGTACTGTATACACAGGCAGTATAGCAAATACATGAGTAATAACAAGAATATTGTCATTAAATATTTATACATTACACAACTCTAAGCATACAATACCAACAACTCAAAAACAACTTAAAAAAAAACACACAATATCACTGACCATCCAATGCTATCTTCCAAGACTGCTGTCGACTATATTGTCCAGTACAGACTGATCCAAGACTGACTCACAAAAAAACTGCCTCACTTCATGACTGTCAAATACAGACACAACCCGCGACCGAACTCAACAGCCACAACAAGCGCTCGCCGAACTAGCAATTCGCTCGTTAACTATCCATTCAAACAAACACAAACAACCGCCACTCTCTCTCTCTCTCTCACGCAGCCTTCGAAGACATTGTCAATGTAACTATCATATAACTCCTCCATAATGTTTGATATTCCAAAGTATTTGTTTACAAATTTTAAATCTGTTAGGCATAATATCATTAATGTCATTTTAGTAATATAATAAATATTTCTTGTGGTAAGTAACTTTTATTACATAATCAATTATTAACTCTTTATTTCCATTATAAACAAGAAACGGAAATCATTCCCAATTCCTTGATCATTACTTAAAAGATTAGCTACACAGAAACACACCTCATGTAGTATAACTGCCATTTTTACATTGGTGAAAAAACCATTAAAGATTAATATAAAATCAATAGACTAAGAGGTCATGCGTAGAAATGTGATTAAGGTATACCGATAAAACGGACTAACGAAGAATAGGACGGAAGAAGGAGAGTATCCCAAAACAATCTTGAAAAGGAATATTAATAAAAAAAATAGCCCTAAGGAAAGCAACATCATAATATATAAAGTTCCATGTTTGGATTGTCCTTCCTTTTATATCGGAAATCTAGAAGGATTTAGAAGTACAAATTAAACAGCGTACGTATTCTGTCAAAACTGGGCAAACATCCAATGGAGTATTCATTCATTTAATTTGAAATGAAATCTTTTAGAATCTGCTATTATACAACTTATATCTTTCTTCGCTTATCCGGTTTTTTTTTTATAATAAATCAATGTAACATATCTCAATATACCTTCCTCAATACCACTTGCAGTATCCTGACCAACTCTGGCACTCAGGAAATGTCATGAAAAAAAAATAATAAGAAATAAATAAGTCACATAAAACCTCCGAGAACATTAATTGTCATGAACATTCCTTTAACGCATTTTAAATTAAATACAGCTGCACTGACACTACATATATAACCCGGCCCCCCTAGTGAAGTCAGTGCACCTCACGCGGAGCGCTGTAGGCAGTACATAAGGTTCTTTGCAACGTCCCTTCGGCTTCTAGCTGTGGCTCCCTTTCATTCCTTTTACTGTTCCTCCATTCTTATTCTCTTCCATCTTGCGATCCACCTTCTAAGAATTGTTGCATAGTGCCACTGCCAGTTTCCTCCTCCTAAACCCTTTTTTAAAATCTCTCTACTCGATTTTCCTTTCAGAGTTGAATGATCTCATAGGTCCCAGAGCTTGACCATTGGCCTAATTTTACATTTTCATGCCGAGATAGTACTACATATAACGCCTACTATTTATAAATACCTCGCAAATGTACGAGAACATATTAGTACTTTGTTTTTCACTGCCATAGAAAACGATGGTAAAGGGACTTGTACAAAAGAAAATGGTACACATGAATCACACAGTGGCACTAACCAAGACTCGAGAAAATATCTATGTTCCATGAATCTGTGAAGTGCTTTGGCTGTGGAGTGTCTTTTCTACATCATATGTGCATGTGATTTACTTTGTGACTGAATACAACACAGGTATGGTTGATGTTATTGATGTTTCTTTGTAGTGTATTCAAAATACTTTGCTTCCTTTTCCTGGCCCTATTGAGTTACGTTGTTAGTTGTCTGACACCATCTTGAAATTTCTCATTTTTGTCTCTCCATTAACACCTTGAAATCAATTTTTCGGAGAGAGAGAGAGAGAGAGAGAGGGAATATATTTATTATGAAATATCAGAGGTAAATATCCTTAATATGAATTCTTTGACATACCTAATTCCGGTGAATCATTTTTTCTTAATTCGGTAGAACTTAGGGCACCAAATTTACATTTGATCTGAAAAATGTTGGCTAGAAAATGTTTAAAATACCACGTATATTTTCACATCCTTTACCATTTTCAGTATATTCATTTTCCAAGTGTTTTGTGAAGAGTAGATAGATATAGTGGTCTCGGAAAGCTAATGTGGACGACTTGACTCAAACCAAAGATTTTGTCTTCTATTGCTGTCATGATGAATTATTGGGAATTTATAAAATAAGTGGAACACTTCTTTTTCTCAACTTTAACCCATTTTTATAATGGGGCCGCCGTTATGAATGAGTCGTCTCCATCGATTTCTGTCCAGCGCACCATTCTCGTTAATACCTTTCCATAACATATATCTTCCCATACACAATCACGCCATCTCTTTCTTGGTCTTCCCATCTTCCACATAATCTTTTATTGACTTTCACCATGAAAATAAACAAATTCTGCCATATCTTGGCAAACGGGAATCGCCAATGAAGCGAAGAACAAAGTACTTCCAGAATTGGAAATGAAACCAATCTCCCAAAAGACTTCTTTTTTTACCTGACTAATCCTAAGATCTCCCTGAGCTACTTTGAGATTTCTGACAACCTCGCTTCCATTTGAAGTGACCTCAGCAGAAGTTTAATTGAAACAACCCCTTCACATTTCACATTTATACGTATCAGATAGTAGATGATCTTACTCAGTATTACAGCATTCATTATTCATTTAAACTTGTGAATGGCACCACTGTTGATCCAGAAGATAAATGCATAGCACATGAAAACTCATATACTACCTGAAAAGTGTTGTGGGGAAATATGGAACTGATCTGACAGAATCAGTAAACATATATTTATATGATTATGAACGCCAACGATTTCAAACTAGTATTATAGACTTGATGCGTCGAATAAATATTTAGGCGTGAAAAGCAAATTGACGACCTAATCTGTGGTTTGGTCAAGTCGTGTACATTGGCTTCCCGAGTTCAACTGTATCTGTCTAGACTAAAACGCTTCTGAAAATGATAAAGGTTGGGAAGCTGTGGGTGGTATTTTCTTTTCAAGAGACCTTGTTCATATCAAATGTAAAACTTAACATTGCTAAAGCATTTACAACTGACTATTCGATAATATGATTGAGAAAAGTGTCATTGCATCGTTCATCACCTTTGGAAGCATAGTATACAACACAATTATACTAAGAATATTTACCAGAAATGTTTCAAGGAATAATTTTCCTCCCTCCAGTATCTTACTTGCACGTGTCAGCGGAGAAACATGAAAGTAAGAAATGAAATGAAGACAAGAATTAGCTGAAACGAACTTATCAATATGGTCATGGAAAGAAGAAAAGTCACTTTCTTTATATTACAAAGACGCAGCAATAATAAGAGCCATTATTTCCATTTCATACCTGTATATAATTACAAAATAGATTATATACATCAGAAATGTAGAACAGAGAGTCCCTAGATATAAAGTACTTTGTGTATTGGATAGATAATTTGTTCAACTTTTAGTTAAATAAATTACCAAGTGCACGCACTTCTGCAATGATGTGGGAAGGAAGCAGTATGATGAGCACCAACCAACTGTATATAAGACCATATAACCTGAGAGCTTGTATGGCGAAAACCCAGTGCTCAACTGTGGAAGCGAGATAATGCAAACAAGTTCACTGGTTGATACCAAGAAAGATTTTGTTTATTTTTGACGATTCAAGTCAATGAAAGAATGTGTGACAAATGCCAGTCCCAAGTTTCATTTGCTGGTAGTGTTCCACTTATTTTATAAAATCCCAATAATTCATCACAAGCTAAAGAAGACAGAATCTTTGGTTTGAGTCAAGCCGTCCACATTAGCTTTCCGAGACCCACTACATCTATCTACTATTCACAAAACACTTGGAAAATTAATATACTGAAAATGGTAAAGGATGTGAAAATATACGTGGTATTTTATACCTTTTCCACACATCATTTTTTAGATCAAATGTAAATTGGGCCCCTTGCTCTGCCAAATTAAGAAAAACTCTGAATCATTTCAATGATTCACCAGAAATAGTTTATTGTTAAATCATTCTCTCGCTCCAAAAAATTTATTTTTGGCAGGTGTTAAAGGAGAGACGGGAAAATGAAAGAAATTTCAAGAATTGTGTCAGACAAAATGACAACGTCAACTTAATAGGGTCCATGGAAAAGGAAAGCAAAGTATTGTGCATACACTACAAAGAAACAGCAATAGCATTAGCTATACCTGTGCTGTATTCAGTCACAAAGTAAATCACATGCATATATGATATAGAAAAGACACTACACAGCCAAAGCACTTCACAGATTCATGGAACAGATATTTTCTCGAGTCTTGGTTAGTGCCACTGTGTGATTCATGTGTACCATTTTCTTTTGTACAAGTCCCTTTACAATCGTTTTCTATGACAGTGAAAAACCAAGTATTATGTTCTCGTACATTTGCGAGGTATTTATAAATAGTAGGCGTTATATGTAGTACTATCTCGGCATGAAAATGTAAAATTTAGGCCAGTGGCCAAGCTCTGGGACCTATGAGATCATTCAACTCTGAAAGGAAAATCGAGTAGAGATTTTAAAAAAGGGGTTTAAGAGGAGGAAACCCTGGCAGTGGCACTATGCAACAATTGTTAGGAGGCAGGCTTATTCGGACCTAGGCTGATTCGGACCATTTACTAGGCTGATTCGGACAATTGTTTAGCTAATTCGGACCATTTGGTCAGCTGTTTCAGACCTTTATTTTGGGTGATTTGGACTCATACTAATAATTTTTATATTATAGCAATGTTATTAGGGAAACCTTTGATGAACTTTCAGGCAAGGTGGGTGTCATTGGGCCAGTTAGTGTGTTTATGGATTATGTTGACCTAACGTGGTTGCAGAGTCAGGTGTTGAAAATGGAGAACTGGGCGCAGTATTAGGTCAAACAACCGGATGCAGGCTGATTCGGACCTTGGCTGATTCGGACCAGATTCGGACCTTAACCTTGGCTGATTCGGACTATTTGCTAGGCTGATTCGGACCCATACTAATAATTTTATATTATAGCAATGGGTATTTCTATATAAGCATTCCGTATCGTTCGTCCCCGCGAATACGAAAGCCACCAGGAATTGGGGCGTCAAATGTATTTCGCCGTGTTTAGTACGAGCCCCTGGAGGTTAATTACAGTCGTCCGAATAAATATTACTTAAAATTCTTGTTCACGAGGTAAAACTGCATAGAAAAATCGGCCAATCATATGAAGGTCCGAATAAGCCTGGATAAAGGTCCGAATGAGCCTGGTCCGAATCAGCCAATTAAGGTCAGAATAAGCCTGTTCCCAAACAATCATGTGGAGGGGTGGGGATCATAAGCTGAACAAAAAAAAAAAAAAAGCTAAAAAAGTAACCTCGCATCTTATTCACTTATATCTTTAATATTGGTACTTAGAGGCAAAGGAAATACCGAATCAGGTGAATTAATCTTGTTAAAGAAGGCAAATTAAAGAGACGTCATAGAAAGCAAGACAAGGAACTACAAGGGCGTGTCATGAAACCGTTGGAGGACTCTAATGAAAGGAAAATAACAACTGGTCAGCTACTGAAGCAATGTGCACATATACGTATACTATGCGCCAGTGTAAACCAAGGGGCAATTTCGGGTGAATTTGGGCTTTATTTTTAGCTTTATTGTTACAGGAACTATCTTAAAAATTAGAGCAATATGTAACTGTACGAAACAATGGTCCTAGAAACGTGAGAGGAGTGGATTTCCATTGCTTCCCCATTATATTTTCATAATAGACTTTGGAATGATAATGGAGTACAAACATTGAAACAATATTATAAAACAATGTCACATATGTAATTACACAACAGCAGTAGCGGCTAGTCAGCAGGAACTGTGGAACTGAGCACCCCCCATAGATTTTATAATATATATGCACAAAATTATGAATATATACATGAACATGAGAAATTAAGTATAGATTATCAATAATCATTTAACAATGATTACCATTCTCTTGTTTTTGTAAAAAAAAAAAAATAAAAAATAATTGAAACAATATGAGGAACTGCTGGTGCTCAGCGGTTCTTATTTTGCTGGTAGGGTGATAATGTATCCAGCTCGCACGTAAGGGTGATTGGAGGGGAACAGGCTTATTCGGACCATGTACTGGCTCATTCGGACCTTTAACCAGGCTTATTCGGACCTTCATATGATTGGCCGATTTTCCTATGCAGTTTTACCTCCTGAACAAGAATTTTAATTAATATTTATTCGGACGACTGTAATTAACCCCCAGGGGCTCGTACTAAATACGGCGAATACATTTGACGCTCCAATTCCTGGTGGCTTTCGTATTCGCGGGGACGAACGATGCGGAATGCTTATATAGAAATACCCATTGCTATAATATAAAATTATTAGTATGGGTCCGAATCAGCCAAGAGCCCAAGATTAAGGTCCGAATCAGCCACGGTCCGAATAGGCCTGCATCCGATGGGAGCACTGCCCTCTCGAGCATTGTTAGCCTAGCTGTTGGAGGGCGAAGGTAGGGTGTGATTTGAAATTCGTCAATAGCCTAATCAGTATGTAGACGTAGTATTAGTGATAGTGATCAAATCAGTGACGATACTAATGATATGTAATGTGATGCAGAATAATCAACTCAGTGGTGAGCTGCAATAAATGGGAAAAGATAAAGTGATATTAAAATTCAAAATAGCTCTCGGCAGCGATTCTACTGCCTTCCTCAGTGAGAGAGAGAGAGAGAGTGTGTGTGATGTATGTGTATGCAAGCGTCTGTGTTTTAGGTGTGTGTTCCTTAGTCCTTTTGTTTTATATAGGCCTGTGTTATTTTATTTTACTGTCATACTCAGTTTTGTACTATTTTAACGATTTTGTTTTCGAGTTTTTATTCTTTTTAATGGTTTAATGATTTCTATTTTGCTACACTTAATATTTTTTAACCTCATATTCTCAATTTTCCGTCAGTTCGTCCGTCAGTCTCCGCTGCCGAAAGTTACTGCTTTGAATTTTAGTATTTTAATACTTTTTCAGTTTTATTGGCAGTTTCAATTTTGATTAGGGTAATCATCCATTAGTGATCAGTCATAGCCCAAGAAAAACAGAACTTGAAGAAATTAAGTTTTCGGCACTGTTTTAGTGCCATATATATATATGTATTATGTAATGTGTGTGTTTATGCAGTAATATCAAGGATTCTTTTTTTAAATTATGTAACAGTACCCCTGTGAATGATAGCCAGGAGCCGCCACTGCATATTAGGTCCGAATCGCCCAATCATATGAAGGTCCGAATAAGCCTGGATAAAGGTCCGAATGAGCCTGTTCCCGTTAGGAGAAGGTGGATCGCAAGATGGAAGAGATTAAGAATGGAGGAACAGTAAAAGGAATGAAGGGGAGCCACAGCTAGATGCCGAAGGGACGTTGCAAAGAACCTTATGTACTGCCTACAGCGCACCGCATGAGGTGCACTGACTTCACTAAAGGGGGGGGGGGGGTGGTTATAGAATGTAAAATGTCAGTGCGTCTGTATTTGATTGAAAATGTGTTAAAGGAATGTTTATGACAATGTTCTCAGAGGTTTCCCCCTAGATGCTGACCCCTATTGGCGTGGGTTGGGGGCTTAGGAACCAGCAGCTGGGCCGTGATGCCTGGTGGGGTTGCTTTCTCCCTGGTCCTTGGGGCCCAGCTGCTGATCCAACTAAAATAGTTAGAACTTTTCATTCTTTCTGCAATTTTTTCATTCTTACTACATCCTTCTCCTTCATGTAATATTTATTTTTTCACTAGCATTTCGAATTAATTATGTTGATTTTTCCACCTTTGCTTAAATTTATTGGACCTGGTAAACAGAAAAGTATATCATGAGCTTGGACCCTGAGGGTTTTATATCTGAAGCTAAATAGTGGGTAACCGTGGCAGGACACCATCAACTGCCCGATTATGTTTTATGGAACCTGAGTGATTAGCAGGCGGAACTATTTTGCAGGGCTGGACACCAGATTCCAGGGTGGGGGGTCTAAGGTTTTGTGGATAGGACTCTCGGCATTCTGTCCGTTGCCTTTTTCTGCCCTGGCCCCACTTTGCCGTTGGTTTGCCACCACACCTTGGCTTTTAAAAAGAGTTACCCGAAGGGCTAATGTGATTAGGGTGGGGATGAATTGTATTCTGGATAATACTCTCAGTCCCTATCAAGCGGGTTTGGCTTACACTTGGACCACTCTAATCATGTTTTTGTGGCCATCCCCCTATGGGCCAGGTAGGGACGCGGACATTTTGGGAGTGGGTTCTCACTTGTGCCATTAGTGGTAAGAATAAAATCCATGAAAGGCTGATGAACATCTTTTTTTAATGGTTTTCAGGTTTTTTTTTTTCTTTTTTTTTAAAACAAAAAATCTTTATGACAAATTAAAAAATAAAGAAAATTCAAGTACCCCTGGAACCCTTTTGATGGCCGGTTGATCGGCACAGGGTTAATGACTGATTGGAACCCTCCCCCCTGACAACCTTCCTCTGGAAAACTTAGAAAAAAAACCTTCCAATGTAAAATTACACTGGAAACCCTATGCTCCCAGTACGGAGTTAAAGGTGGGAAATTTTGAAGTAATCTTGAAATAGGACCCCCGGAATGTTTTTGAAAAACTCGTATGATAGAAATATTCGAATTTAATTTGGTAAGACTCTGAATTGTGACATTTTTTTAATGTATATAAAGATATTGTCAGTTGGTTTTGTGGCCGAGAGCCTAGGATTTCCTTCTGAGGGGCGAGGGTAAAGCTGAACAGTGGTAATCTGCCTCGGCAAAAGAAAGTGACAAGCTAAAATCATTATCTCCACCGTTGGAGGAATTAAAGTGGAGTGTGCAGTGCATGCTTTTTGGAATTACTCCAAGGGCATGATATATGCACCCCAGCTTGTGACGTACTCTGAGGAAAGGCTCGTAGAGGAATTAAGGGATCAAGGGGTAATAAGAATTGAAAGAATGAAGAAGAGATAAATAGAGTCCTAGTCCCACTTCCCAATTTAATTGTTACATTCAATTCCACCCGATTGCCTAGTATAGTGAAAGCAGCCTGGTTACGTTTTAAGGTTAAACAATATATCCCAAGACCGAGGAGATGTTTTTATTGTCAAGAATTTGGACATATGTTGGGGTCCTGTAGACAGAAACTACAAGGCAAGCCTCCTACTTGTGTTAAATGCAGTGAACCAGAGCATGGCATATGTAATAAGGAGGCCAGATGTATGCCTTGTGGAGACAACCATCCATCATCTTCACTTAATTGTGATGTATACATCATGGAAAAAGAAATTCAGACATTAAGGGTGACCAAGCATATCACATTTGGAGAGGCAAAAGAGAGTGTGTTGAGTCAGTACATTAGACCAGGAATATCCTTTTCCAGTGTTGCTGCCAACCGAAGAAGAAATATCAATGTCACCAAAGATAATGTTAATAAAAAACCAGTTACGACCTGTACTCGTGCCTCTTTGGAGGCACCAGTGATTGCTGGTGCTTATGCCTCTTCGGAGGCTGCGCCAGTGATTCCTGGCGCTCCTGCCTCTTCGGAGGCCGCGCCAGTGATTCCTGGCGCCCCTGCCTCTTCAAAGGCAGAGTCAGTTGATTCTGGTACTCCCGCCTCTTTGGAGGCGGTGCCAGTGGTTTCTGGCACTTATGCTTCTGTGGAAGCAGAACCAGTGATTTCTGGTATTCCTGCCTCTCTGAAGGCTGTGCCGGGTGTACCTGGCACTTCCACCTCACTGGAGGCTGTACCAGCTTTAAATGGTGCTTCTGATCCTTTGGAGGATGCACCGACGTCCAAACCTACACACCCCTCCTCAGGCAGACTCAGCTGTGTCTGGTGTTCCTGAGACCGATAACCCTCTGAAAAGGAAGGCAGCCATAAATAATTGTTCTCCTTCCAGAAATAAGGAGCAACTCAGTAAGCTAAAAGCTCTTAAAAGAGGCTCTAATTTAACTGCCTCTAAAGGGAAGTAAATTCATTCATTTTCTACAGTTGGACTGTCAGGGATTAAGAGCTAAATGGGAAGAATTAAGGCTGCTCATATCAGAAGTGTCTCCTGTTTGTATAGCTCTGCAAGAGACAATGATTGGTAATAATTGCCCAGCCCACGAGAGTATACATCCTATCACTCCACCTATAATTTGAATATTGGAAGCCATGGTGGTGTCGCTTTGTATGTTCAAAATAACATCCCACAAAATCCTATTAGTATCCAATCAGCATTGCAAGTGATAGGTGTGCAGATCCATTTGCAAAGAAAATATACAATATGCTCTCTTTATCTACCACCTAATGAAGCCTTCATTTAAATCTCTTATTCAACAGTTACCACGCCCTTTTGTTATTTTGGGAGATATGAATAGCAGAAGTCCTCTTTGGGGTGACATCATCACCAATCAAAGATGAAGGTGCTTAGGTTCCATCATAGAAAATGAAAATGTGGGGATCATCAACTCTGGGGAGTCTACGCATTTTCATGTTCAAACAGGCACGTTATCAGCAATTGATTTATCTATATGTAGTGATGACTGTCTTATTGACTTTAATTGGAGAACTGTAAATGATAGATTTTACCAGTGACCATTTTCCAATAGTGGTGAGTGTAGCATCAAGTCCTCCATCTTCAAGGCTACCCAAATGGAACATTGGTAAAGCTGATTGGTCAACATTTCAGGAGCACAGCTCAATAGATGACTCTGCTGATGACTTTCCCTGTGTAGATGACGCTCTTGACTTTTTGAAAACAATAATGTTCTCGTTTGGTCTTCAATCTATACCTAGAACTTTGGGCATATTTATCCGCCGGCCAGTTCCCTGGTGGACTTGTAAATGCCAGGCAGTGGCTGAACGCCGCCTTCAGCTCTGCATTGATAATATAGTAAAGTGGGCTGAGGTTAATGTGTAATGATGGAAATCATTCATGTAGCATTTATGACAGTACTCATGGAAATTGGTGGACTGGAAAACCAAATTGGTTTTCATCTTATCAAGATGTTAAGTTAGCCACTCGAAGATGAGATTGTCTATGATCGAGTGTATGTACGTAAGTACGTAACTGTGATCAAGTGCGCAGTTGCATAAGCTCAAATCTCTGTTCAAGACGAGTACAGCAATGGTGAGGGGAAACTAATGTCTCTCCCCTTATATTCATTTGAAATGACTTATTTCTCCCTTGTAAAAGGTATGCACTTGTCGTAGTTTATAATGTATATGTTGCCATAACATTTGGTAGTGGTTCTTTCTACTTTTCTTTGATATAACTGTCAATTGCCAAGAATTGTAATGGTACTGTTACATAAGTTGCACCATGTTGAGTTTGCAGGTTGTTGCAATTGTACCATCAATTAAATGTAGGCTAAGATGTGAATTAGTCTTCCATATGTTTATAAAAATGTCAGTTCTAGAGTAAATTCCACCTATGTTATGCATATAAAGTCAGGCTAACTGCGATGTGTAACAGTTAAATTAGGCATGAGTAGCATAGCCTAAAGGCCTAATGACTGCATGCTCTTTGGCACAAGATTGCCATCCTAAATGAACTGTTTGTATTACAGGGAACCAGTGTAAGAATCAGTATAGGGTTGTGATGTAAGAATTGGTGTTGGTTCTAACTGTTACTGAAGGATTACAGCTAAGAATAAGCTGCTTTTACAATGTATCCACCTACTGTTAAGAAGAAATATTTAAAAACCCCGCGGGAGCCAGCCTTTCCCTCAACCCTTATTACAACAATGAAGATTCGACCGTTCTGACGTCAAGCACCTGTTCCAGCTAAGGATAGGCCAAGAATTATAGTAGCCTAGGCCTATGAGGTATCTTTATATTAGCCTATGGTTTGAATTGTTATGTATAGGCTAGTCTGAGTTAATTGTCCTAAAACGTATGGTAGCCTCCGAATGTTTCAAGTCAGGACAATTGACACATCAGTACTGTATACACAGGCAGAATATAGTAAATACATGAGTAATAACAAGAATATTGTCGTTAAATATTTATACATTACACAACAACTCTAAGCATACAATACCAACAACTCAAAAACAACTTAAAAAAAAACACACAATATCACTGACCATCCAATGCTATCTTCCAAGACTGCTGTCGACTATATTGTCCAGTACAGACTGATCCAAGACTGACTCACAAAAAAACTGCCTCACTTCATGACTGTCAAATACAGACACAACCCGCGACCGAACTCAACAGCCACAACAACCGCTCGCCGAACGAGTAATTCGCTTGTTAACTATCCATTCACACAAACACAAACAACCGCCACTCTCTCTCTCTCTCTCTCTCTCACGCAGCCTTCGAAGACATTGTCAATGTAACTATCATATAACTCCTCCATAATGTTTGATATTCCAAAGTATTTGTTTACAAATTTTAAATCTGTTAGGCATAATATCATTAATGTCATTTTAGTAATATAATAAATATTTCTTGTGGTAAGTAACTTTTATTACATAATCAATTATTAACTCTTTATTTCCATTATAAATAAGAAACGGAAATCATTCCCAATTCCTTGCTCATTACTTAAAAGAATAGATACACAGAAACACACCTCATGTAGTATATCTGCCATTTTTACATTGGTGAAAAAACCATTAAAGATTAATATAAAATCAATAGACTAAGAGGTCATGCGTAGAAATGTGATTAAGGTATACCGATAAAACGGACTAACGAAGAATAGGACGAGAAGAGATGTATCCCAAAACAATCTTGAAAAGGAATATTAATAAAAAAAATAGCCCTAAGGAAAGCAACATCATAATATATAAAGTTCCATGTTTGGATTGTCCTTCCTTTTATATCGGCAATCTAGAAGGATTTAGAAGTACAAATTAAACAGCGTACGTATTCTGTCAAAACTGGGCAAACATCCAATGGAGTATTCATTCATTTAATTTGAAATGAAATCTTTTAGAATCTGCTATTATACAACTTATACCTCGAGTTGTACCTTTATTTTGAGCCCTGGCATGAATTATTATTTGGACCCCTGTATCAGTAAAATGCTCAAGAATGATCTAAAAGATAAAAATCACTTGGCAGGTACAAATTAGTTCTCATATATATAAATATATTTTCAATGTATTCGTATGCTTAATTTTTTTTCATATAAATTTTTACCTTTCAAAAATTGATATTGTTTACTAAGTGGAGAATTATCGAGTTGTATTTTTATAACATTTTTTTATGATCAGTCTTCTTCTTTGTATAATCTCTTAATTAATTGTCTTGACCCTGCTTCCAACTAATGAATCCACTCGGAACACTTATAATTAAAGTTTCTAAATTCCTGATAACTGTCTCATCTTCCTGTTTTACCAAATGTAGAATTTCTCTCATAATTTTAATCCATAAAACACTTACTCTTTCATTTTTCTATTTTATGTTACTCCGTTGACTTACATCATCTTTCTTCGCTTATCCGTTTTTTTTTTTTAACAAATCAATGTAACATATCTCAATATACCTTCCTCAATGCCACTTGCAGTATCCTGACCAACTCTGGCACTCAGGAAATGTCATGAAAAAAAAATAATAAGAAATAAATAAGTCACATAAAACCTCCGAGAACATTAATTGTCATGAACATTCCTTTAACGCAATTTAAATTAAATACAGCTGCACTGACACTTTACATATATAACCCGGCCCCCCTAGTGAAGTCAGTGCACCTCATGTGGAGCGCTGTAGGCAGTACATAAGGTTCTTTGCAACGTCCCTTCGGCTTCTAGCTGTGGCTCCCTATCATTCCTTTTACTGTTCCTCCATTCTTATTCGCTTCCATCTTGCGATCCACCTTCTAAGAATTGTTGCATAGTGCCACTGCCAGGGTTTCCACCTCTTAATCATTTTTTTAAAATCTCTCTACTCTCGATTTTCCTTTCAGAGTTGAATGATCTCATAGGTCCCAGAGCTTGGCCATTGGCCTAAATTTTACATTTTCATGCCGAGATAGTACTACATATAACGCCTACTATTTATAAATACCTCGCAAATGTACGAGAACATATTAGTGCTTTGTTTTTCACTGCCATAGAAAACGATGGTAAAGGGACTTGTACAAAAGAAAATGGCACACATGAATTACACAGTGGCACTAACCAAGACTCGAGAAAATATCTATGTTCCATGAATCTGTGAAGTGCTTTGGCTGTGGAGTGTCTTTTCTACATCATATGTGCATGTGATTTACTTTGTGACTGAATACAACACAGGTATGGTTGATGTTATTGCTGTTTCTTTGTAGTGTATTCAAAATACTTTGCTTCCTTTTCCTGGCCCTATTAAGTTACGTTGTTAGTTGTCTGACACCATCTTGAAATTTCTCATTTTTGTCTCTCCATTAACACCTGCAAATAAATTTTTCGGAAAGAGAGAGAGAGAGAGGGGGGAATATATTTATTATGAAATATCAGAGGTAAATATATCCCTAATATGAATTCTTTTAGATACCTAATTCCGGTGAATCATTGAAATGATTCAGATTTTTTCTTAATTCGGTAGAACTTAGGGCACCAACTTTACATTTGATCTGAAAAATGTTGGCTAGAAAATGTTTAAAATACCACATATATTTTCACATCCTTTACCATTTTCAGTATATTCATTTTCCAAGTGTTTTTTGAAGAGTAGATAGATGTAGTGGGTCTCGGAAAGCTAATGTAGACGACTTGACTCAAACCAAAGATTTTGTCTTCTATTGCTGTTATGATGAATTATTGGGAATTTATAAAGTAAGTGGAACACTTCTTTTTCTCATCTTTAACCCTTTTTTATAATGGGGGTTGGTCGTTATGAATGAGTCGTCTCCATCAATCTCTGTCCAGCGGACCATTCTCGTTAATACCTTTCCATAACATATCTTCCCATACACAATCACGCCATCTCTTTCTTGGTCTACCCATCTTCCACATAATCTTTTATTGACTTTCATCATCAAAATAAACAAATTCTGCCATATCTTGGCAACAGGGAATCACCAATGAAGCGAAGAACAGAGTACTTCCAGAATTGGAAATGAAACCAATCTCCCAAAAGACTTCTCTTTTTTTACCTGACTAATCCTAAGATCTCCCTGAGCTACTTTGAGATTTCTGACAACCTCGCTTCCATTCGAAGCGACCTCAGCAGAAGTTTAATTGAAACAACCCCTTCACATTTCACATTTATACGTATCAGATTGAAGATGATCTTAGTCAGTATTACAGCATTCATTATTCATTTAAACTTGTGAATGGCACCACTGTTGAATGGCACCACTGTTGATCCAGAAGTTAAATGTGTAGCCCATGAAAACTCATATACTACCTAAAAAGTGTTGTGGGGAAATATGGAACTGATCTGACAGAATCAGTAAGCATATATTTATATGATTATGAACGCCAACGATTTCAAACTAGTATTATAGACTTGATGCGTCGAATAAATATTTAGGCGTGAAAAGCAAATTGACGACCTAATCTGTGGTTTGGTCAAGTCGTGTACATTGGCTTCCCGAGTTCAACTGTATCTGTCTAGACTAAAACGCTTCTGAAAATGATAAAGGTTGGGAAGCTGTGGGTGGTATTTTCTTTTCAAGAGACCTTGTTCATATCAAATGTAAAACTTAACATTGCTAAAGCATTTACAACTGACTATTCGATAATATGATTGAGAAAAGTGTCATTGCATCGTTCATCACCTTTGGAAGCATAGTATACAACACAATTATACTAAGAATATTTACCAGAAATGTTTCAAGGAATAATTTTCCTCTCTCCAGTATCTTACTTGCACGTGTCAGCGGAGAAATATGAAAGTAAGAAATGAAATGAAGACAGAATTAGCTGAAACGAACTTATCAATATGGTCATGGAAAGAAGAAAAGTCACTTTCTTTATATTACAAAGACGCAGCAATAATAAGAGCCATTATTTCCATTTCATACCTGTATATACTTACAAAAAAGATTATATGCATCAGAAATGTAGAACAGAGAGCCCCTAGATATAAAGTATTTTGTGTATTGGATAGATAATTTGCTCAACTTTTAGTTGCATAAATTACCAAGTGCACGCACTTTTGCAATGATGTGGGAAGGAAGCAGTATGATGAGCACCAAGCAACTGCATATAAGACCATATAACCTGAGAGCTTGTATGGTGAAAACCCAGTGCTCAACTGTGGAAGCGAGATAATGCAAACAAGTTCACTTGTAGATACCACGACAGATTTTGTTTATTTTTGACGATTCAAGTCAATGAAAGAATGTGTGACAAATGCAAGTCACAAGTTTCATTTGCTGGTAGTGTTCCACTTATTTTATAAAATCCCAATAATTCATCACAAGCAAAAGAAGACAGAATCTTTGGTTTGAGTCAAGTCGTCCACATTAGCTTTCCGAGAACCCCTACATCTATCTTCTCTTCACAAAACACTTGGAAAATGAATATACTGAAAATGGTAAAGGATGTGAAAATATACGTGGTATTTTATACCTTTTCCACACATCATTTTTTAGATCAAATGTAAATTGGGCCCCAGCCCTCATGTTTTGCCAAATTAAGAAAAACTCTGAATCATTTCAATGATTCACCAGAAATAGTTATGTAAATATTCTCTCACTCTCTCCAAAAAATTTATTTGCAGGTGTTAATGGAGAGACGAAAATGAGGAATTTCAAGATGGTGTCAGAAAACTTACCACGTAACTTAATAGGGCCAGGAAAAGGATGCCAAGTATTGTGAATACACTACAAAGAAACAGCAATAGCATTAGCCATACCTGTGCTGTATTCAGTCACAAAGTAAACACATGCACATATCATGTAGAAAAGACACTCCACAGCCAAAGCACTTCACAGATTCATGGAACATAGATATTTTCTCGAGTCTTGGTTAGTGCCACTGTGTAATTCATGTGTGCCATTTTCTTTTGTACAAGTCCCTTTACTACCGTTTTCTATGGCAGTGAAAAACCAAGTATTATGTTCTCGTACATTTGCAAGGTATTTATAAATAGTAGGCGTTATATGTAGTACTATCTCGGCATGAAAATGTAAAATTTAGGCCAATGGCCAAGCTCTGGGACCTATGAGATCATTATTCAACTCTGAAAGGAAAATCGAGTAGAGAGATTTTAAAAAAGGGGTTTAAGAGGAGGAAACCCTGGCAGTGGCACTATGCAACAATTGTTAGGAGGCAGGCTTATTCGGACCTTGGCTGATTCGGATCAGATTCGGACCAGGAAAGGATAATGTGATAGCTAATAGCCTCTCTAGAGTTTTCAGAATGAGTAGCCTAATGACCGCTTTCTGTTTTCGCCCGAGGGGGTGAGTGAATGGAGAAGTGTTAAAGCTTTATGCAGAATTGTTCCCCTGCTGTTTAATTCTTGCTTCTCTTTAGAAAAAAATAAAATCAGTTGATTTCATTTTTTTTCTTTTTTGGGGGGACGTTTCATGGTAATCGCTCCATAGCAAGGAATTACATATTTAAGGAAATGAAAAGCATTTTCTTCAAGTAGGTCTGCAGCAGGAACCATTCGTGCACATGATGGAGTCGCCTAGCTGTTCTCATTATTGTTCTAGAATCGCCAGGTGTGTTGTGGAACTCAACAGGTGCTGACATGTCGTGAGGAACGCAGTGTATTATGATGCAATATTCCGTCGAGATCCTTCTAAATCGTTCCCGTTGTTTAGGGAGTCTGTGACGTTCATGCTACGCCGCCCCGTATGCACCGCCCCTGGGTCACCGTATATATATGACTGACAAAGTAGGAGAGAGCAGAGATCATCAGAGAGAGATAAGAGAAGAAGGAACAGACGAAGGATTAGAGAGGTAGCATTGCTTGAGAGTTTGATCAAAATCTGGTCAAGTCGTCATCAGGGAGAGGACGACCCTGATATTCTGACGTTGAGCAAGCCTTCAGAGAAGAAATATTCTACAAGAGGTTTTGAGGAGTTCCTGCCCTTCGAGTATAAAGAGTAGACATTGTTTTCTGCAATACGGAGTCAAGAAGGCGTCTGCAGTTACAGTTCCATTTGTGAAGCCATCGCTTCGAGCATTGATTTCCGACAGCTGAAAAACCCGTCAACAAGTATTTTCATTACCTCACTGTTTCCCCAGTTCATGCAGTGTAAGATTTTATTTTTATGTGAATAGGAGAAACCATTCTGCATTTATCCTTGTTAATAAGCTTGTAAATAAACCTTTGTTCTGTTTGTGTATCTTTCTTTATTCGTATCCCCAGTTTCAACTTTTGGTGTTGAATTCTTTTTATTTATTTTAATATCGAACCTTGGAGCAGACCTCTCGGGGTCCATGTTAATATGACAAAGTTATCAATGAAATATTAAAACCCCTGGACTGGGTTCCCAGATGTATCAGACCAAATAATCGTACCATAGTTCTTAAATTTATATATATATATAATATATATATTATATATATATATATATATATATATATATATATATATTTTAGCATTATCGTACATTTTTTATTTCATAATATAACTGTATAACACCTACAACAATATATTTTTATATCTATTAATTTAAGGCTATGTAAACAAAATCGTGATATCATTCCTATTTGTTGCCAATAATGACCTGTACCATGATAAAAACTGAAATTGTAATCCTCAAATCCTGGTTAATGATCCGTTACGATCAGTCTTTTTGCCACTAAAGACATTCAGTGACTCACCTTGTAACAGGACGGAACAATTATCCATCCTATGGAAAGTATTGGAAATAACGGACGTGTTCGCGATGAACTAACTTGACAGAAACATAGCTGCACTCCAAAAAGTTTCGAACTTTCAAGAGAGAGAGAGAGAGGGTACATATTTGTCTGTTACCTTTCCATCTCTTCCTCTGTGCCTTCTACTCCTTTTGAGCTTTACTTATTTTCAGGCGGTGAATGGCCTTAGACGCCTTGAATCTTCTAAATTCCTACAAGTTGACAAAAAGGTTCAAATTATCGTGCGTTTCAAGTAATTATCTTTCATATATCCAGAATTATCGTATAGCTATTGTACACACGTTATCGTGCAGAGGGTCAAATTATAATTATCTTACTCGTACGATAATTATCGTACATCTGGGAACCCTGATTAGATCTCAGTAAAGAAAGTTTCCATTTTAGATTAAATTAGCACAAGCATGTGCTCAACAGCAATTGTGGAACATAATGGGACAGTTTGTTCAGGTCTTCATACATGAAACCTAAGTCGTAGATGAGCTCTTATGGTCTTTACAGCCTGTAAAAATGACAAATTATGGGAAATGTAATGACATAACAGTTATGTTATACTTTGCATAGTAAGGGATGATTTCCGTTTCTTATTTATATTGGAAATAAGGAGTTGATAATTAACTATGTAATAAAAGTAGCTTACCACAAGAAATATATACTATGTTAATAAAATAAGAACCACAAGAAATATATACTATGTTAATAAAATAAGACATTATTGATATTATGCCTAACAGATTTTAAATTTTAAAGAACATACTTTGGGATACCAAACATTTACTCAGTGGTTACCAACCTTTCCGGCCGGAGGCACTCCTACCAGGCCTGTCAACAGTCGCCATCGTTAACAGAAAACTATGCTTGTTGGTAAACTGTGATAAAACCTTGACCCTGGATAAATTGGAAATGAAAAATGCTAGTCTTCACTATGATGATGCTTTATTCAATATAAAATGAATGATCGTAAAGCTGTAATTGTAATAGTAATTACAGTAGATGCATTCTAAATATATTAACCCTTAATGGACAGATATGCTCACGGGTGGCAAAAACAGGTTTCGGGTGGACAACGGATTCACTCACGGTGAGTAACAATATTACACGCCATTGATTTGGGGGAATCAGGCAAGAAAGTGGTGCCATTGCTTCTATATCCCATAAATTCACTAATGGCGTCTTTTAGACTGGCTAAGATGAGAGACGTCACTCAGTGGTTCCTCAGGGCTTAGTTTTGATCTTGACTTCAAGGGAGGATGTGTATACTGCCTTTCTGACTCACATGAAGTCTTTTAGTGAATTTGCTCATAAATATACCAAGAGGTTGCTGTTGGTTTAGTTCTTATCTTTTATGATAGTATGTCCGTTGTAAATGTAATTTTGCAAAGAAATGTGCAAAGAAATATTAACCCTTAAACGCCGAATGGACATATTAAACGTCGAGTCAAAATGTCTCCCGTATGCCGAATGGACGTACCATACGTCGACTCAAAAAGTTTTTTTTTTTTAATTTGCGGAAAAATACTTATAGGCCTACCAGCCGAAAACTTTTGAATCAGGCGCCTTGGGGGATGCTGGGAATTCTCGGATCAAGGCGTTGTTTTGTTTACAATCGTTATGCAGGCGCGCAAGCGCGAATTTCTTTCTTATCGCACTAAAAGGTATCAGTGACACATCTCAAAAATTATTTCGTCACTTTGACATAATTTTTGCACCATTTTAAATTATCCTTTACATGAAGTATTATATATGAAAATGTGCGCAATTTCATTTAGAATACAAAAAAAAAAAAAATACTCATGATTGTAGCTTTTATCAGTTTTGAAATATTTCCATATAAATAACGATAAGTGCCAAAATTTCAACCTTCGGTCAACTTTGACTCTACCGAAATGGTCGAGAAACGCAATTGTAAGCTAAAACTCTTATATTTTAGTAATATTCAACTATTTACCTTAATATTGCAAAAAAATTGGACGTCTCTAGCACAATATTTCGATTTATGGTGAATTTATGAAAAAACTTTTTCCTTACGTTCGCGCGATAACTCTTCCGAAAAAAATCATACATGCGATTGTGGTAATGTTTGCACCATTTTAAAATTAGCCGTTACATAAAGTTTTATATATGGAAATGTGCGCAATTTCCTGCACAATACAACTAAAAACAACCCATGGTTGTAGCTTTTATCAGTTTTGAAATATTTTCATATAAAAAATGATGTGACAAATTTTCAACCTTCGGTCAATTTTGACTCTACCGAAATGGTCGAAAAACGCAATTGTAAGCTAAAAATCTTATATTTTAGTAATATTCAATCATTTACCTTCATTTTTTAACAAATTGGAAGTCTCTAGCACAATATTTCGATTTATGGTGAATTTATGAAAAAAAATAACGTTTTCCTTACGTCCGCGCGGTAACTCTTCCGAAAAAATCATACGTGCGATTGTGGTAATGTTTGCACCATTTTAAATTAGCCGTTACATAAAGTTTTGTATATGAAAATGTGCGCAATTTCATTTAGAATACAACAAAAAATAATTGAAGGTTGTAGCTTTTCTCATTTTCGAAATATTTGCATATAAATCACGATAAATAGAAAAAAAACCACGTTCGGTCAACTTTGACTCTACAGAAATGGTCGAAAAACGCAATTGTAAGCTAAAACTCTTATATTTTAGTAATATTCAATCATTTACCTTCATTTTGAAACAAATTGGAAGTCTCTAGCACAATATTTCGATTTATGGTGAATTTATGAAAAAACTTTCCTTCCCTCCGCGCGCGGATTCTCCGCCATAAATCTCCAAAATACGTACATCGCATTCTCGGAAAATTTGCTCCGTTTCATATTAGGCATTTCATAGAGTTTTATATATGAAAATGTGCGCAATTTCATGTAGAATAAAAGGAAAAATATTTGAAGGTTGTAGCTTTTCTAATTTCCTAAATAATTGCATATAAAAAAAATTCGACATTTGGTCAACTTTAACTCGTCCAAAATGGTCGAAAACTGCAATTGTAAGCTAAAACTCTTACAGTATCGTAATATTCCATCATTTAACTTCATCTTGAAACAAATTCGAAGTCTCTATAACAATATTTAGATTTATGGTGAATTTAAAAAAACAATATTTTTTTACGTCCGCGCGTTACGAATTCATGCATCATTTTGTGATAATATTTTCTCTGTGTTGCTTTTATCGTTTTACAATGTGTTATATACCAAAATGATTGCAATTTAGTGTACATTACAACGAAAAAAAGTAACTTCACACATCACTCCTTTCAAAGTATCTAAGTAAAGAAAGTATTTCACACTTCTCTCTCTTTTCAAAGGTAACGGTTTTCTTAGTCTTACAAAATGTATCATACCTTTACGATGGGGCTTTCTCTCCCGACACTCGGCGTGCACCACCTGACCTCTTTGTGCTCACCGAAAAGAATGTGACTTTTGCAAGTGCCTAGGACTATTAGGCCTGTAACATCCGTACAGACGAATGTACATGATTGACGACAGGGCAAACAGTCTCTCGGTTAAACTGCTTGCGTGCTCACATTCCTTCGCTCAAGTAAGCTGCCCTTACAGCTCAGCTTATCTCCAAGCAAGACATGATATGTGATTTCCCTTAACATTACACACTTGTAAGATGGCTCGGCCACCTATGTCCTCTGTGCACTCCAGTCGCACACCACATCAGCAACTAATGCACAATATATCAATTTACCACATGACTTAGGGCCACCTCCGTTGCTGGAGCCCTTGTGCTTCGTCGAATGCACAAAAGTTTAAGAACTCCTAGCGCACAAATTGTGATCAGTATAGCACCTAACATGATCATTGATATTGGTATAGTGTAACGCTCGTTGAAGAAGAATTCATCCTCGTCACTATCCTCCAGCGGCGGAACTGTAACGGTCTCCACTGTAGGCAGAATTCGAACCGCCTCATGGTTTCCATGTAAGTGTTTATGAAACACTTTCGTGGACGAGTTGTAGACACACCGACTAAGCACCAAGAAGAAATCCGAGAGAACCCTACAGGAACCATCAAACAGCTGGGATCCCAGTAAGACGAGCGAATTGTTGTAGACGCAGGTTGAGTGCGTAAACCAACTCGTAACAACTCGGCACACGCCATTATTCAGTGCCTGCAACCCTCGTGATTGTATCCAACACCCTCTCGTCGCGAAACTGTAGATTCGACGTTTTCTACTGAAGGAAACGTGGTCACCACCTCGTTGTCAAGGAAATATCCCGTGACTTCTATGCAAGTGCTACTCGCACCCGCCTCATCGAAGACTGTAGACTCCTGATTTATCCCAGAACGTATCCTGAGACGATATATCGAAGACCTCTCATCCTCAGTCCATAGAAACGCCATTCGTGTGTAGACTTGACTCGACCTCTGGTACCGTAGAACGAAGTCGTCTCCATCACCATCATCACGTAGAGTTGGGAATTCTCTAAAGTCATTGTGAGTCCGTATTTAAAAGGTCTACATGGTCATAAAATAACTAAAGTCTTGCTTTACCCCACAAATCC
This sequence comes from Macrobrachium nipponense, assembly GCF_015104395.2. Taxonomy (NCBI): domain Eukaryota; kingdom Metazoa; phylum Arthropoda; class Malacostraca; order Decapoda; family Palaemonidae; genus Macrobrachium; species Macrobrachium nipponense. The sequence continues at coordinate 69,331,760 of NC_087214.1, forward strand.
GTCATTAATTAACCCTCTTATGCCGAAGCCCTAAAAATCAAAACCTCTCCCGTATGCCGGGGCCGGTTTGGAGTGAGCGCGGAAGCGGAAAAAATAATTTTTTCAAAAAATCACAGCGCGCTTAGTTTTGAAGATTAAGAGTTCATTTTTGGCTCCTTTTTTTGTCATTGCCTGAAGTTTAGTATGCAACCATCAGAAGTGAAAAATAATATCAATATCATCTGTAAATAATGCGATATATGGTAGAAAAAAAAATTCATACATAATTGTATTCAAATCACGCTGTGCAAAAAACGGTCAAAGCTAACAAGTTACTTTTTTTTTCGTTGTATTGTACACTAAATTGCAATCATTTTGATATATAATACATTGTAAAACAATAAAAGCAACACCGGAAAAATATTATCACAAAATGATGTACGAATTCGTAACGTGCGGACGTAAAAAAATGTTTTTTTTTTCAAAAATTCACCGTAAATCTAAATATTGTTCTAGAGACTTCCAATTTTTTTCAAAATGAAGACAAATGATTGAATATTACGATACTGTAAGAGTTTTAGATTAGAATTGCAGATTTCGACCATTTCGGACGAGTTAAAATTGACCGAATGTCGAAATTTTTATATATATATATTTTTTTATATGCACATATTTCGGAGATGGGGAATGCTACAACCTTCAATTATTTTTTATTGTATTTTTCATGAATTTGCGGACATTTTGATATAAGAAACTCTTTAAAAAGACTAATGTAAAAAGGAGCAAATATTAGGATAATGCGATGTACGCATTTCGGAGACTTGCGGCCGCGAATCGGCGCGCGGAGGGAAGTTAAATATATTTTTCAAAAATTCACCATAAATCACAATATTGTTCTAGAGACTTCAAGTTTGTTTCAAAATGAAGATAAATGACTGAATATTACTAGGCCGTAAGAGTTTTAGCTTACAATTGCGTTTTTCGACTATTTCGGTAGAGTCAAATTTGACAGAACGTGGTTTTTTTCTATTTATCGTAATTTATATGCAAATATTTCGAAAAAAGAGAAAAGCTACAACCTTCAATCATTTTTAGTTGTATTCTACATGAAATTGCGCACATTTTCATATATAAAACTTTATGTAACAGCTAATTTTAATTGGTGCAAACATTTCGACAATCGCACACAAAAAATTCTGATTTTTTCGGAAGAGTTACCGCGCGGACGTAAGGAAAATGTTTTTTTTTTTTTCATAAATTCACCATAAATCGAAATATTGTGCTAGAGACTTCCAAGTCGTTGCAAAATGAAGGTAAATGATTGAATATTACTAGAATATAAGAGTTTTAGCTTACAATTGCGTTTTTCGACCATTTCGGTAGAGTCAAAGTTGACCGAAAGTTGAAATTTTTGCACTTAACGTTATTTATATAAAAATATTTCAAAACTGATAAAAGCTACAACCATGGGTTGTTTTTAGTTGTATTGTGCATGAAATTGCGCACATTTCCATATATAAAACTTTATGTAACGGCAAATTTAAAATGGTGCAAACATTAGGACAATCGCACGAAAAAATTTATCGGAAGAGTTACCGCGCGAACGTAAGAAAAAAGTTTTTTCATAAATTCACCATAAATCGAAATATTGTGCTAGAGAAGTCCAATTTGTTGCAAAATGAAGGCAAATAATTGAATATTACTATAATATAAGAGTTTTAGCTTACAATTGCGTTTCTCGACCATTTCGGTAGACCAAAGGTTGAAATTTTTGCACTTATCGTTATTTATATGAAAATATTTCAAAACTGATAAAAGCTACAATCATGAGTATTTTTTGTTGTATTTTACATGGAATTGCGCACATTTTCATATATAATACTTCATGTAAAGGATAATTTAAAATGGTGCAAAAATTATGTCAAAATGACGAAATAATTTTTGAGATGTGTCACTGATACTTTTTAGTGCGATAAGAAAGAAATTCGCGCTTGCGCGCCTGCGTAACGATTGTAAACAAAACAACGCCTTGATCCGAGAATTCCCAGCATCCCCCAAGGCGCGTGATTCAAAAGTTTTCGGCTAGTAGGCCTATAAGTATTTTTCCGCGAATTTTTAAAAAAACTTTTTTGAGCCGACGTATGATACGTCCATTCGGCATACGGGAGACATTTTGACTCGACGTTTAATACGTCCATTCGGCGTAAGAGGGTTAATATACTCAATCTACTAGTTAAATATTAAAAATTCCTTGCTAAACAAAACATAATCTTTACCCACTGAATCCTCACAAATAACCCCATATATGACAAACATGCTATCAAAAGAGAACCCATAAAGTCTAACAGCAAAAACCCCTTTATGGTTTGTATAACTAACCTCCATAAAATATAATGCTGAACACCCCTTCTATCCAACTCACATACCCTGACAAATTATATCTCCTATCTAAAATAAAAATGCCATTTAGAGCTTAACCCCCATTACAACATCTCTCGTAAGAAAAGAAAAAAAAAGGAAAAAGGAAAAAAATAAGATAATAACAATATTAATAAGTGAGCTTTCCCCCATTACACAGCGCACATAAGAGAAAAAGTAACATATATAATTCAATATCTTTCCCAAAACGGAATGTGTACCGTCACGGAATTTGCTACCACAGCAATCCCATCGATCAGAAACAACCGGAAAAGAATCCCCTTACATGATACATTCCCGTGGAATGCCATAATCAGCATCTACAAGAATAGTGCAAATCTCCGCGTAATCAATTCCAAAGGGAAAAATCCGCAACCAGATTCATTACAGCAACAATAGCAAAAAATCCACCTCTGAACACCTCAGGTGCTTCAAACTGCAGCATAGTCAGACTTGCAGCACCAGAAACTCATGATTCTCAAAAAATGTTCTATAATGAAACTACATCAGCACATTCCACAGAACTATCTCCAGGATATGTAAAAAGATCCAAAGTTATCTCGAAGACATAATTCTCCCAAACGATACTGTTCAATTATATAAAAAATTATCACCTATTTGGGATAAAAAAACTATGATAAACTCTCAATTCCATAATTATATACCGCCAAAAAAAGAAAGTCACCCCCAAGGATTAATGCCATTTTAATAATAACACCACTCCAGTGATAAAAGTATTTCCTCCATTTAATTAATGATCCCACACAAAAAAAATCATTCCCCCCCTCCAAAAAACTTGTCCTTAAATCATAAGTCCCCACGACATTACCCGAATTATATAAAACCCCAATGTCATCTATTCGGTTCGTGAAACCCAAAAAATTCACTCCCAAATATCATACACACAAGAATAATTACATGTTTATCATCACGTTTCTCAGCTACAACAAAAATTTGCCATATTTCAACCACTTCCCACATAAAATATTAACCCCGAAATCTTAAGCCAAAACACCGCAGATTTGCGCATAAGAAAAAACAATAGAAGGAAATAAAAGAGGAAAAAAAACGTGAAAGCATTCCGCCACCAAATCGCAAAAACAGACAGCAAGAAAAAAAATGCAACTGAGCGACAATATATTAATCACCACAACCAATTCTTTTCAATTTCGTGATGTGTAACGTCGACCAACCTGTTTTTTCCTCTAAGACTACAAATTTGTTTCCAATTTTCTCTTCAATGACTTTGAAAGGACCTTCAAACTTCGGGCCTAATTTGTAATTTAATTAATTTCTCACGTTAAGTTTTAAAAATACCTTGTCTCCGACATTGATCTTGGGATCAGATGATTTACTATTACTCTTCTGTACCATATCTCTGGTTGTGGATATGAGATTACGGCTGAGACAAGCGTCTCTCTCTCTCGCTGTGGATACCAACGCCTCGACCGTATCCTCCCCATGATGAGGCATAGTTAGCAAATCAAATGTGACTCGTGCTGGACAACCAAACAAAGCTTCAATTGGGGACATTTTAATTGAATCACTAACCATAGTGTTAATACTATGTCTAACAACATTAACATATCTGTCCCAATTCTTATCATTACCACCTACAGTTTTCCCGAGAGCCTCGAGCACTTTCCTGTTTGCTCGTTCGTACAACCCATTAGCCTCGGGTCTGTATGGAATAATTGTTACTTTCTGTATCCCCATGACTTCAGCTAAACATTCCAAGGTTTTGTTCACAAATTCCCTCCCATTGTCGGTTAATAGAACTTTGGGTGAGCCATATCTGCAAATGATACCATTGAAAAACGCTATGGCTACTTCTTCGGCCGTTTTATGCTTAAGTGGGAAAATTTCTACTATCCTTGTAAGTTCATCTATTACCACTAACAAGTACTTGTTCGCATATCTAGACTCACAAAAATTCCCCAAGATATCCATATGTATTCTCTGAAAAGGTCTACTCGGTATAGGATACGATCCTAATTTGCATGAAGTTGTCCTTGCAGGCTTACATGCGTTGCACACCGTACAATTCCTTACGAAATTTTCCACATCTTTCCCCATGTTTTTCCAAATATATTTAGCACGAACCTCATCATACGTTTTTTCTATTCCCAAGTGTGGACTACCGAACCTGCAATGAACTATATCCAAAACCACTGGAATTAGGACCTTCGGAATTAGGATCTGTTTCGTATCTCCTTTACTTTCACTGTTCTCAACTTATATTTAATTTTCCTAACCAATAGATTACCTTCTAACTCCAAACCCGAAAAAGGCAACTTATAACGTTTCCTGACTAATTCCCCTCTTAGAAACGCTTTTGCATCTGCTAAAATCTCGTCTTCATCTTGCCTTTGCTCTATGAGAGGTATATCCCATTGTATGGCCTCGCTAGTGACTTGCGCGACTTGGAAACCTTCCGTGTCATGAAAACTCCTGCTGAGAGCATCAGCAACAACGTTAAATTTGCCCTCTATATATTTGAGCTTTGCATCAAAATCTCTGATAGTTAAAAACCATCGAGCTCTTTTTGGCGACAAATCGGGTTTATTAAAAAGATCTAGTAATGGTTTGTGGTCTGTAAGAACTTCTACTTTATTCCCCATCAGTAACATTTTAAAATGAACTAAGCTCGATACTATTGCAAAAGCTTCTTTATCTATGGTGGCCATGGACTTCTCGTTGCTGCCTTTTGTCCTGAACTTCCTGCTATAAAAAGGTATAGGATGAAATTTCCCATCAAACTTTTGCATAAGGCAAGCACCTATACCTTCCTGGCTTGCATCAGTCACTAATGTAAAAGGTTCGCTAAAATCTGGCAACTTCAAAACAGGGGGATTCATTAGCGCGTCCTTGAGCTTTTGAAAACTCTCCGCCTGGGATTCATTCCATTGAAATTGAACGTCTTCCCGCAACACATCAGTTAGGGGAGCTGCTATATTAGAGAACCCTTTCACAAACCTCCTGAAGAAACCGGCGATACCCAGGAATGACTTAATCTCTTTCTTTGATCTGGGGGTGCGAAAATTCGCTATTGCTTTGACTTTATCGTCATTTACTCTAACCCCTTCCTTAGATATGACGTGCCCTAGATATGTGATCTGCTTTTTCAAAAACGAGCACTTGGCAAGCTTAATTTTCAACCCTGCTAATCTAAGCCTCCTAAGTACTTCTGTAAGCACTTCCAGGTGTTGCGCGATCGTGTCCGTTGCGATCAGGATGTCATCCATATACACAAAAACATTTTTGCCCAATAACCCATGCAAAATTGTGTTCACCAACCTGGTAAAGGTCCTCGGACTGCCCGATAAACCGAAAGGCATTCGCGTAAATTCTTAGTGTCACTTGGGCACTGAAAAAGCGGCATATTCCTTGCTACTCTCACGAAGAGGGACCTGTAAGAAACCCTGCGCCAAATCAATTGAGCTATAAATATTATGTCCCCTAATTTCAACAAAAAGATCTGGTATGCATGCGACTGGGTAGCGGCCAGGGATCGTCTTCTCATTTAAACTTCTAAAATCGACGCATACACGGACAGAACCGCCCTTCTTAGGCACCGCTAACAAGGGAAAGTTGTAAGGAGACATGCTGGGTCTAATGATTCCTTCTTCTTCCCATCTATTAACCTCTTTCTCTACCTGTCCTCTGATTTTGAAAGGTATGTGATATGCAGGAATATAAATAGGTTTTGTGCCACTCTCCAAATTTACCTTATGCTCTAACACATTAGTCAACCCCAATTTATCACCTTGCAAGGCTACTGTATCCCCAAATTCTGCCAAGAGCCCGCTTATCGCTTCAAAGTGTTCGCTATAATCCGCATTAGCCAAATGTTCTCTGAATGTTCGTTTCCTTGATTGTATTTCTGCCTCCGAAAACTCAGGTTTCCCCTCTACGATAGCCACAGAACCACTATCACAATTCCAATCTTGGATATCCACTATATATGTGTTTTTCTGGTATCTCCTAGCTGTATCATTACAGTTTAATAGCTCCACCCACGTAACCCCATTCTTGGATACACTGTTCACTGATACCGTGCTAACAACTCCTCTGAGCTTTTCGCTGTTTTCAATAACACACACATCTGTGGGTTTTCTCATTTCCTTCAATTTAACTTTTACCATAATCTTTTAACCTGGTAGTAACATAATATCTTCAAATAAAACACCTCTATATTTGTGGTTAGTATCTCCCCTTGCCACCGCCCCATACAAATTACCACCCTCAGTATCATCCCCAGCATTGTTAGTATCAGAAATAACATCCATATTAGTATCATCACCAGCATTGTTAGTATCATTGTTACCACTATGAACTCTGATAGAACCCCCGTAATCATCTCCCATATCACCAACGTGTGTTTTAACATTACCTTTCCCCATAACCCTCATATCACCGCCATTAATACCACCGAACACCTCTCCTCTTTCAATAACCTCCATGTCCTCCATTCTATTCACGTCCTCATATGGTATGAGATAACCCATTTTTCCTATTGTTATCCCATTAGCACCCCCGCATGGATCGAAATCTTGTGTCTTCTACAAGCAGGATGACCCAACAAGATTTTATTACCAAACGCAATTCCTTTTATTACCAAAAAAGGTTCTGTTAACACTGTCACCGAGAGCAAACTGTATTTGAACACAACCCAGGGTGTTTAATCTATGGGCTTGCACATCACACACCGTCTCCGTTGAGGGCTGCAAAGGGTAATTGGAGAACATGGATTGATACAAATTATAGTCCATTAGATTTATTGATGCCCCGGTGTCTATAAAAACCGGGATATCCACATCCCCTACTGTTCCATAGACTATAGGCTTGGGCTCTGGGCCATCCCCCATGAGACCACAATGGCATATACCAATCACCTGTACCCTTTTTGTTGATCGGGCTTCCAAAAATTTCGCCGATCCCTTTGCCCTCTGGTTTGACCTGCCTGGGAAGTTCTCACATTATAATTACCAGAACCTTGAGGTGCAG
>NC_087214.1:69344163-69351663 GCF_015104395.2 Macrobrachium nipponense
TTGTAAGAATTGTATTTGAGAAAAATGGCTCCATTCGATACTCAGGAATTTTTAGCAGCCCCTTCCATCCAAGTGTTGTCTGAAACTACTCTGACTAAGGCACAGTGGAGTGCTCTAGCAGTAGCATGTGGTTGTCATGTGTTTAGTAGCATGATAAAAGCACAAATCAAATGCATTGCCATGCAAGCATTGATAGACTCTGGTAGAATAACTGATGATGATGAGTTAGAATTGGCTCAAGAGTTGTTGAATGTAGCACAGGCTGATCTTATAAATAAGCAAGTAGAAAAGAAAGAGAAAATTGATGCTGAGTTAGAACTCAAGACGCATAGAAGCAGAAGAAAGTTTGATTAAGCTGAAAATACAGGCTGAAAGAGAGAGAATGCAAGCTGAAAAAGACAGAGTAGACAGGGAAAAACAAGAAAGAAGAGAAAGAGAAGAAGAAAAAGCAGCAGAAGATGAAAGGCAAAGGATAAAAGAGGAAAGAGAAATTGCAAGACATGAAAGGGAGATGGAATTGATAAGAGCTAGATTCAGATTACCTGCAACACCGTCTAACCCTAACCATGATAATCAATACCCTACATTTGATGTAGTAAGAGTGCAGAAATTAACTATGGGATGGCCAGGAGATAAATGGTCAGTTTTGCTACAAAGTGTCTTGATTGGTAAAGGGAGAAGTGCTTATTTAGCCTTAACAGCTGATCAGTGTAAAGAATATAAGGTGCTCAAACATAATGTGGTACAAGTATACCAGTTGACCCCAGAGTACTACAATGAAAGATTCAGAAACTTAAGAAAGGATGAAAAAGTAACTTTCTTGGATTATGCTTGTAAAGTGAGAAGGTGTTTTAAAAGATGGTTGGAGGCAGCTAAAGTTACAACTTTTGAAGAGTTAGAAGAGTTAGTTGTTTTAGAGCAATATTTTAAAGGTATTCCTGAACATATAAGAGCCTATTTGAGAGATAGAGAGAGGTTAAAAAACTTGACAAAGCTGCTACACTGAGTGAAGACTACAATATAATTAGTAGCAGGCACAATTGTAATGTCAAGTACCAGAGTCAACCACGCCCAGGTTTTAAGTCTCATCCAGGTTTCAGGAACAATTTTATAACTGGGAAACCTACAAATAATAATACTCCTCAGCAAGCTAATGTGAAATCCTCATCTAATTTTGCAAGACAGTTGCAAATGCCTAATGTTGTCTGCTTTAAGTGTGGAAGAGCAGGACACTTCAGTCAGGAGTGTTATTGGAATTATCAGCAGTCCAAGCCTGTTGGTCAAATAGTAAGAGGTGACCAGGTCAAATAGACTGTTAAGAACAATGTGGGGAGGAAGCCGACTACAGGGAAGACTGAAACTAAACAAGCTGAGTGTTTAGCAACTAGTGGAAATGTAACTTCAAGCAGTGAGTGGCTCAGCAGTTTGGAGGCCTTTAAGCCATATATCTATGAGGGTACACTGGCAACTCAAGAAGAGTGTGTGCAGATACCAGTCAATTTTACGTGATACAGGGAGCAACCATAGTGTGGTGTTACGTGGTGCTCACCAATGTTGGAGAAGAATCTCACTGGAGATTCAGTTATTTTGAAGGGTATAGGAGGTGAGGAAGTAACTCCTATGTGCCGCTTACACCTGTCATGTGAATTGGTGACAGGGAATGTTGATTTTGCTGTAAAGGACTCACTGGCTGTGGAAGGTGTACATGTTCTGTTGGGTAATGAAGTTGGTGGTGTTCCATTTATTCCTTGTCCTGTAGTGACAGACAAACCGTTGAGGATTAGTCCTACGGTAGAGTTGGAGAAGAATAACCACCACCTGTTCCCTAGTTGTGTAATACCAGAAGTATGAGGAGAATTAAGACTGTTGGTGAAGAAACTGAGGATTTGCACGCCCAAGATGGATCAAGTGAAGGATCTTTGAACTTAGAACAAATTGTTCCAGGGGAGTGATGCCTCCCGTGGAGCTGACCGAGAAAGGATTTCCCAAGAAAATAAGAAGCTGTTGTTCCTGAAGAGACTCCGAGTAGTCAATGTGTTCCTGAAGATAGTAGTGAAACTACAGTAGCTGAGGTAGCAGATATTGATAGTTCAACTATTGAAGTTTGACAGATAACAAGAGAGAAGCTAATGGACTTGCAGAAGAGGGATGCATCGTTAGCTGATTTGTTCTTCAGAGTTGTTGATCAGGAAGAGATGCAACAAACTCCTACCTGTTATTACCTGAAGGAAGGTTTGCTGATGAGGAAGTATAAACCTTCAGATATACCCGGAAATGCTGAATGGGGCGAATATCATCAAATTTTGATTCCATGGCCATTGAGAAAGCAAGTGGTAGCCGTAGCTCATGAATCTGGACATAGGGGAATCAGGAAGACTGTGGAGAAGATCATGAGATATTTTTTCTGGCCTGGACTTCATAAAGATGTTAGCAGGTTCTGTCGAGAGTGTCATACCTGCCAGATAGCTGGAAAACCTATGAAACCCATTCAGAAAAGCCCCCCCTACAACCTATTAGAAGTTAGAGGAAAAACCCTTTAACAAGGTGATTATAGATATGGTTGGACCGCTTCCGAAGACGAAGAAAGGAAATGAATATCTGTTGACATTGATGTCCTGTTACCAGATATCCTGAAATGATCCCTGTTAGAAACATATCTGCCAAGATAGTTGCTGAGAAACTATTGGAGTTCTTCTCAAAGTTTGGTATACCAGAAATTGTACAAAGTGATAGAGGAACGAACTTTACTTCCAAGTTGTTCCAGGATGTGATGAACTTATTAAGGGTAAAACAACAGTTATCAACTGCTTATCATCCAGACACTCAAGGTGCCTTGGAAAGGTTCCACCAGACATTGAAAAGTATGCTGACAAAGTATTGTTCTGAGTCAGGAAGAGAATGGGATGTTGGTTTACCCTTAATGTTATTTTGAAGTTAGGAATGCTTATCAAGAAAGTATGGGATGTTCACCAATGAGATGATTTTTTGGAAGAAGTAAGAGGCCTTTGAAGTTCTTGCAGAAAATTGGGTAGAAAATAAAGAGGAAATCCAAGGAGAGTATGTGAAGAACTTAAGGAAAAGGTTGGAAGAGATTAGAAAATTCTCTTTAGAAAATCTGAAAAGAGTCAGAAAATTCTCTATAGAAAATCTGAAAAAGAGTCAAGAGAAAATGAAAAGGAACTATGACAGAAAGACTAAGCTAAGAAGTTTTATTGTTGGTCAACAAGCGTTAGTGTTTCTGCCAGTTAAGAGATTTCCCCTTACAAATAAATTTCAAGGTCCCTACAGGATAATTGAGAAGTTAAGTGATAGAACTTATGTGATTGAAACACCAGAAAGAAGAAAACGACAAAGGAAGATACATGTGAACCTTTTGAAACCTTACTTCTCAGAAACTAGAACTGAAACTGTGTCAATAATACAGACAACTTCAACTACAGAAGATGATGATGGCTATGAATTGGGAGCTGAAAGCAAGATGAATAATTCTTCAATTTTGGAAAATTTGGAGGATAAACTGAACCATCTTCATGTTGAACAAGGTGAGGAATTGAGTGAAGTGATTAGAAGCTTTACAGAGATTTTTGCAGACGTACTAATCGGACCTGAAATCAAGATCCAAGAAGATGGAAAATCGTTCAAGCAAAGAGCTTATCGCTTATCACCTTATCATCGAGATGTTCTGAAGAAAGAAGTTCAGTATTTGCTGCAACATGGATTAGCAGAACCCAGTTCAAGTCACTTCAGTTCTCCATGTGTGTTAGTGAAGAAACCTGATGGCTCCTTTAGGATGTGTACTGATTATCGGAAACTGAATTTCATAAGTATGGCTGACAATTATCCCTTGCCTCTTATAGATCAGTTACTTGATAATATTGGGCAAGCCAAGTTTGTTTCCAAGATAGACTTATTGAAGGGATATTATCAGATACCCTTAGATGAGAATGCAAAGTTGCTGTCAGCTTTTATTACTCCTTTTGATTGTATCAGTCTACTGTTTTATTGCCATCTGGTCTGATGATGCACCAGCCACATTTTTCAACGAGTTGATGGATCAACTGCTAGGATCTATAGAAGGAGTAGGTGTATACCTTGATAACATAGTCATTTACTCTACAATGTGGGAAGAACATCTGCAGATCCTGAAGAAAGTTTTCAAGAAACTACAAGAGGCAGGACTAACAGTCAACCTAGAGAAGAGTGAGTTTGGGAAGGCGACTGCTCAGTACCTTGGGTTTGAAGTAGGAAAAGGCCTTCTCGCTCCGGTGAATGCTAATGTGGAAGGTATCCGTAAGGCTAACCCCCCTACTACTAGGAAGCAACTGCAAAGATTTTTTAGCATGGCTGGGTTCTATCGTCGTTTCTGTCCAAATTTCTCAGCCGTAGTAGCTCCCTTGACAGACTTAACTAGTCCCAAAGCTAAGTTTGTTTGGACTCCAGAATGTCAAAAATCCTTTGAGAAGGTAAAAGCCATTTTAACTTCAAGACCAGTGCTTCGAGCTCCAGACTTTAATAAGAAATTTGTGATACAAGTTGATGCCTCTGATTGTGGAATTGGAGCTGTTCTACTTCAAGAAGATGAAAATAACCTTCTACACCCTGTGTGTTTCCTGTCTTCAAAACTGAAAAAGTATCAGAAAAACTATGCAACTATTGAAAAGGAAACTAAAGCCTTAATCACAGCATTGAAAAAGTTTGAAGTGTATGTGAACAGACCTAGGAATGAAGAAGTTTTAGTGTTGTCTGATCACAATCCCCTGTCATCCATACAGCGGATGAAAAACCATAATCAAAGACTGACCAGGTGGTCTTTGTGCTTGCAACAGTATAATATAAAGGTTGAGCACATATCAGGTAAGAACAATGTAGTTGCCGATTATTTATCCCGTTGTGAATCGTTGGATTCAACCCCGGAATAACTAATCTTCTAGGGGAAGGAATCTTATAGTGTAAGTTTTATAATGCAATTATAATTGTGGTAATATGATTAATTCACCTCAGAACCTGTGTATCATGTTATGAAATGTATGTTTTCTGTGTTCAGATTTCCAAATTTAAAGATAACATGTCTTAAGTGATCCACACTTTTCATTTTTAAGTATGTAAGACAGAGAGAGTGAAAGCTCATAAGCCTTTTGAAGAGGGTTGTTGTCACACTTTGAGAATGTCTTAGCTAAGCTGATTTCTTTATTGGCGCAAACACGCATAAGACCTCCCAGGCCGCACTGTTATTCAGCCCCTTGAAAATAGATGAGTTAAGCTAATTTTTTATCATCCTGGTCGGGCCTGTAAAGGAACAAGGGAGCCTTATTCATAGACATATGTGAACGCAGTCAAAGAGGCCCTGTACTAGATACCCCTATAGAGATGACGTAATATGTTTTCGTCTTGGACGTATACACTGAAATACACCCATTCCCCTGATACGCATAGTTACGCATGTAAAACATTCATTCGCTTTTGAGACATCGCGGCGTGCATTAGAGAGTTTAAAATGGCTCTCTCTCTCTTGCTCGCTCGGTTGCGAGGCTGTTTCAGTAACTTAACATATCGAGCTGGTCAGTCATTTCTTAGTAAAATGTGTTGTTTGTGGAATCTTAACATAGTATTATTTCTGTTAATTTCGTGAAGGCGCCCATGAAAATAGTGAAAAAGTGTAAAATTGTAACAGGCCTTTTGATTGAAGCTGCAGCTGTGTATAAGGTATTTTTACAAATGTTTTGAAGTGCACTTCGAGGTTTTTATCATTTTTTTAAAACATATTTATCTTTTGCTTTGTTCTTTTGACATATCCAAATTTTATATGCTTAATGTTTGTACTGTCAATGCTTTAATTGTTTTCGTATTATGCATTATGTTTTTGCATTGTTTTTATTTTAATTAATTTGAATAACATTCTATTATGTAATTGTTTGATTCTAACACTAGCAAATTAAATTGTATTTATATATAATTTCAAATTTAATTATTGCTTTATGATTTAATTTAATTAATTTTCTTGATAAACTTTGATTTAATTTTGCTTAATAATTAATTCAGGAATTAATTAAACTTTTGTTTTCAAGTAATAACAATTTCCCTGAGATTGTGAATTTCACTTATAAATTTTGAATTTAAAAATAAAATTTTGTATTTAAAATTTATATGAGTATTTCATTTTAACCATCAGTATTGCATTTTATTTTTGTTTAGGTAGAAATATAGAGTGATAATTGTGACGTTTCCCAATTTAGAAATAAAATTTTGTATTTAAAATTTATATGAGTATTTCATTTTAACCATCAGTATTGCATTTTATTTTTGTTTAGGTAGAAATATAGTGATAATTGTGACGTTTCCCACAAATAAAACAGAATCAGAGAAATACTTAGATTTTAAATTGTAGCAGGAGTGATGCCCTTTAATTAAGATTACCTCACACTTATTTTAATGAACTTAGACTGATTGTTTTCTTGACTGTTCAGTTACATAAGGGCTCACTCTTACCTTTGGAGTATTCAGTCGTTTAGTATTTGTGATGAAGGGTCAGGTGTCTGGCTGTTGTGAAGTAAGTAATAACCAGGTACTTGAACAAACTGTGCCCTAAATACAAAGGGTGTCCCAGACCCAGGAATAAAGGGTCTCTTGTACTAGCAAGTACAAATGGTAAGTGTAGTAACCAGATACTTGGCAATTTGGGTTTAATAAATATTAATGGTGTCCAGACACAGAACTTTGACTATTTCGTACACCAAATATTAATGGTACCCAGACCCAGATACTCTTGCCCACTTCGTCACAATATACATATATATATATACATATATATATACATATATATACATATATATATATCATATATATACATATATAGTATATATACATATACTACATGCATATGTATATAGACAAAAAATATATAGACATATATATTACATATATATTACATATATACATATATATATACATATATATATACTACATACATACTATATATATATATATATCTATATATATATCTATATATATATATATATATATATATATATATATATCTATACTATATATATACATATATATATACATATATATAGACATATATATATACATATATATATATATATATATATATATATATATATATAATATATATATATATATATCATATATATACATTATACATATATATATACATATATATATATATATATATATATATTATATATATATATATATATATATATATATATATATATATATATATATATATATATATACCATACATAAATATATATATGTGTATATATGTATATTATATTATTATATAATATCATATATATATACATATATTATATATATACATATATACAATATATACAAATATATTATATATATATATATATATATATATATATATATATATCTAATAAAAGGAGCCCATAAAAAAACAAACCAAAATATAGAGAGAAAAAAGTACTATATTTCAGAGACTGCTGTCTCCCTCTTCAGGTAGATGAATGA
>NC_087214.1:69359163-69489163 GCF_015104395.2 Macrobrachium nipponense
GACAGGACCCCGAGAGTAACCTCTCTGAAGAAACTGAAATTCCCTTAGGTACGGTGTTGTGAAAAACAAAGACGACTCTCAAATAACCACCTACACAATCGCCGACAGCGAAACATTCCTCCGGAAGCCAAAGGGTAGCCCTCCGCGACACTTTGCGCCCTGGATTGACTAAGAACCCCTTTCTTGTGAGTGTCCGGATAGCGCTGAGGCAGTAATTTAACAATAGTCCCTCCTCTCCTTGACAAGAACATAGCATAACCCTCAGAAATGTTAGTCTGGTATGCAAACCCCCTCGAAACCAAAGTGAAGAGGTTATCAAACAGTCCAGGCTCCAAGAAACACCCATCAACTCTTACCACATCCACCCAGAGTGGGACAAGGCCTCCCACTGGCTGTGAAAGGTGTTTTCAAAATACGAGCCTCGTGATCTGTAACTCCTACCACACGAATCAATGAAGGAACCCAATAGAGAAAAACCTCAACTGACTCGTAAACCGGAAGTCGGATTCCGGCAGAGGAGTTACCCGCTACCTTAAGCAGAAAAAACTGCCAGACTCGCCGAAACCAGACTAGCCTACTTGATGTTTGAGACTGCTGGTTTGGTTGAATACAACGTATCAAACATTACTTGAATTAACTGAGATTCCTCCGGAGCCTGGAATACGAAAAGAGAGAATGGACAAAGTCCACAATCCGTTATACTCGCTTCCTTCACCGGAGAAACAAAAACCCACAACTAGCAAACGAGTCTCTCTTCAAAGGTATCTATCCTCTGTCAGACCTGTCCGGCCACACCAGAACAGGAAAAAGGAGAAAAACCGAACCCCACACAACTGAGCCTACCGATCCGATTGCGCAACGATATACCAACAAGAAGATGATAAACTCCTGTGCAAGTCGTACTCGACTGCGCAACCCGCACTCCCCCCAAGACATGATGATGTAACCCCTCTGTCGGACCGCTGTCCAGCCCCTCACAAGAGTGAAGCCAACTGTCACCAGTTCCGCAAAACCTGTAAGACTAAGAGTTAGGTACTCGACTGCGCATACCCTCACTACCCAGTGACGATAACGTTACGCCTGAGCCGAATATACCTTGGGCTTGGCGATAAACGCCCACCCATGCAAGTCACTCCCATACTGTTACGCCAAACGTGTACCAACCAAGACGATGACCTAACCTTGAACCAGTCTCACTTGACTGTGAAACTCCGCACTCAC
Organism: Macrobrachium nipponense; assembly: GCF_015104395.2. Taxonomy (NCBI): domain Eukaryota; kingdom Metazoa; phylum Arthropoda; class Malacostraca; order Decapoda; family Palaemonidae; genus Macrobrachium; species Macrobrachium nipponense. The sequence continues at coordinate 69,360,385 of NC_087214.1, forward strand.
CAGTGACTATGACACGAGACCGGGACGACAATAGGCGAGCTACAAACCTAAGAGCGAAGAGGTCGCAAAACGCGATCCAACTAACCCCAGTTACCAATACTAAACCTAGACTGGAGTCCGGAGCAAGTGAGGGAAAGAAGTACTCCCAGTAGACACGGAATCAAGGTCGAACCCACCTTGAAAACCCTTTAAGGTGGAACCGAAAACCAGCAGGAAAAAGTTGAGAAAATAAGGAGAGAGAGAAGTCACTATGAGTAACCACCAGAGCACCTAGCGCTGACATTGTGCAGGTGGAGAACCAACTGTGCGGTACATAGTGCTTTACTAACAGGTTACGAACTGCGGAACCAATGGGAGCCGCAGAAGGAATTACCAGCTACCCTAAGAAAGGGAGCCGAGGGCACACAAGGTGCTAACTACGATGCAGACGAACTGCAAACGGCCATAGACCCCAGCAATTACCGCAGTAAGCATGTTACGTCTCACACTCCTAAGGTATATAAATGGGAACGAAGAAGGAAGATTACTAACTACCCTATGAAAGGAGTGGGTGGTGACAACCGGTATCGATACAGTCAACGATGGCGCAGATGAATCTCCAACTGCCGTAGCCTCCTCAAGAAATACGGAGGACACATTACGTCTCAAAACAAGTAAGGATGAAAATACGGAGTTGCGGATACCGCCTTGAAGCATCAACACCACAGATATAAAAGCCTAGATGCCGCATCGGCCGCTAGCTGAATAGGCTGGCGCACGTCATCAGGTCTGCCATCTTGGCGCGGTAATTCAAACAATGCAACAGGCTGCAGTATATGACGTTTTTTCGCCACTATTCGCTTAATATTGCACGGACTTTCTTGTCTGATGGCTCGTTACAAAGCTTACATAATTCCCTACAAGGATCTAATAAAATAAAGTTGTTCCTTATTGTTTGAAAGTAGGGGGAAGGGGGGCTAGTTGTACACAAATGTTCATATTTACCCATAACTATTGCTGTAAACAATAATTTGAAATGCTGTGATAAGACAGATTACTAAAGTAGGCCTACAGCTATGGATCTATGCAACTTAAGTAAAATCTTTGTCTCTCGAAGTGCTCTGTTAAAAATTTCCCCAATATAATTTTTGGCACAGGCCTACAAGTTTAGGTCATAAAACTGTAGGGTTGGGCCTAAAATAAACTACAGTAGGCCCTAGAATAACTAGGATTTCTGTGTTATCTAGCCTTTGCATCTCTTCCTGCTCCTTTGAGCCTGGGGGGGGTGGGGGGGGGGGTTCTTCCAATTTTTTGGAACGGGATGCTCCTCAGTAATTCTGACCTCTATATCTGGCTTTGAAAATTTAGGGGGGATCAAGAGACCTCGTCTAGTGGCAAAGTGACCTATCTCTAGACCTAATTTTATATGGTGAAATAATATATAGAACTTAAATTTTTCACAAAACTACCTTTAATTTTGCTCAGACTAGGATATATCATTATGGCAAGCATTACAGTTCAATATAGCTCATCTCTAGACCTGTGTTGTCAAGGACCCATCAATTATTATACCTTATTTGATTATAAGGGCCTGGGTCATCTCTATACTTCTACCCTTCCAGAAGGGACCCATCTATAGACCAAAATTGCCAAAATGAGCCAATCCTGACGAGCACCCCGTATAACCTGTCATAGTAACCCCCCCCCCCCCCCCCCCCCCCCCCCCCCCCCCCCCCCCCCCCCCGGGCCCAAGCCTTTCAGCCTACGCCACAATCATAAGGCCAGTCTAATTTTTTTTTTTTTTTCAGCTAACTGTTCATTGGTTTGGTCAGGCATGTAAATTTAAAGCTATGGGTGGCCTTATGGGTCATTAAGCCTATACTTTGAAGTAACAACTCTCAAAATGTATTGCACAATGATTTATTTTCATGATATTTGTTCTTACATTGAATGTATATATAACATTTATTGTACATCTGTGCATTTATTTATAAATAGTCCCAGCAGTTTAGACAAGTTTTTTTTTTTTCATTGCTGTTTCCAACAGTTTAATGATACTACATTTGGAAATCTACAATACATATTTAGATAAATAGATTAATAACAATACATGTACAAAAATCACATAGATCAGCAGAACTTTAGTTGCACTGACCTTGAAAGTGTGAAACTTAAACTTTAACATGATAGACAGATAGAGCTGAGCAGAAAATATTCTAAAACCGCTCTGTATTATTGCTTGTATTACTGCTACAACAAATATAAAGAAACAGAGACCCTAGCAGATGGACAGACTACATTCTGGCGATCAAAATGATGTATGACAGCACTAGTTTTCTATCAGAACAGGAAAGATAACCCGGGATTAACCATAACTACTTTTGCAACATCCAATTACATTGCTGCTATTCCCGACAAAAAAATGAGATTGTGTACATACTACAATAAACTTATTATGAAATGTGATGCCCTGCTCTCGGCTACGTAAATTTCGTATGTTGTTACAGCCAAATGCAGCACAATGTTGAGGCATTTTAGAAAAAACCATGTCTGAAACCACCTGTTTACGATTACCGCGCCAAGATGGCGGACCTGATGACGTATGTTCGGCCGGTCGATGCGGCATCTAGGCTTTAATATCTGTGATCAACACCAGCAGCCTGAGAACTACAGGACCCGTGGAAGGTGCTCCGAGGGCAGCCCCTCCAAATTATTTCCTTTAACCTCGGAGAGAGAGAGAGAGAGAGAGAGAGATTGAAATAATCTCCATATTTCAGGATGAAACAATGAAAACCCTGGCTCTGCTGTGATATTGTCAAATAAAAACAGGATGAGCGAGAAGACTCCGAAGCGACATCCGTAGAATGAGCAGCTAAAGAAGATTGTGTAAAGACATTATAAGTTTTAACAGAAAAACTGGGCGAGAGAAAACTAGACCGACTCTGTTCCCCACGATAATCTGAGAAACATTAGAAATTCAGGAAAATTATTCAAGACGTGATCGTGAATACAGTACGTATTGAAAAGCTACCGTAATTGACTTGCGTTAATTCGATTTTACGATGGGGTTAGTATTTATAATCGGAACTACATAGCAAATAAGTCTTCCTATATCTCTTGCGCAGCTGGCGTAGGCAGCATCGTGCATCAGACAGCAAGATTGTAGGGTTTAAAATAGAATTAAGGCCAAAGGTAATTCAGCGCTGAAGGGAAATTGACTGAAAAATGTTTGAAAAGGTGTAACAGGAAGAAAAACCTCTCTGTCGCACAATGAGTCATGTGTTAGGAGAGGGTGGAAAAACAGGATGAGTAGAGAGAATATGAAATCAGGAGAGAGAGAGAGAGAGAGAGAGAGAGAGAGAGAGAGAGAGAGAGAGAATTACAACCGTCTAACATCACCTCCAAAAATTGCACCCTCTTCTAAGTTAAAAGGTATTATCTTAATGATAATATACTCGTATAACTGCGTACAGCTATGAACAACCGAACGAGAACTTGTTGCTAATACGATCGAATCCTATAGCAACATAACTTTATTGTATTGATCCGCGTGCGACAGTAATCGAATCCGATAACCACATCCGTTTATTGTATTCATCCGCGTGCGACGGTAATTACTGTATTGATGTTATAAATGTAGCTGATAAGGCAAAATTACGTGCATCAGCAACCTGGATAGAGGTCCCAAGCTTTTGTATGAATCAAAAGCAGCCGTGGTAAAAGAAACTAATAGCATGAAAGAGCTCATTTACTGTTGTTTTCACACCGACAAAGATTAATCAAGTGTAAGGTTCATAATACCCATGAAAAAGAGTGAAAACGAACGGAATCGCTAAATTTACGCTATCTAACCTGAGGGAAAAACTAGCTTCCAATGAGACGTCAAAGTTTGGCCTTAAATTACAACGTAAGACGAACAGTATGACTTCGTTTCATAAGTTAAGCATCTAGATACTCATTATGCTAACTAGGAACAAAAACATTAGCCGAGACCAAGTGATATGGTTGAATCTGGAGCCAAGGAAATAGACAAGCCGGCATCATTGTCTAAGCCACGCCTCCTTACAACAGTGCTGTTTTGACAAGCTTGTGTAAATTGTAATTTAATTGAAAAGTAATAAATTGCATATTTTAAGGTAATTAAATTAACTTTATTAGGCCACATATTAATTTCAGTTGTCACTGTAATTTGATAATACGAATGGTAATTCTTTTGTAACTGTAATTGACATAAGCACAATGTAATTACTGACGGCAATTAGTCTGTTAAACGTATGAAGACGTCATACAAACGAATTCCTTATATCTGACATCTGATTATATGCCAAAAGATACCATTACTGACTATGTTAAATGTCCAACATAGTTGAAAACACGTCTCCTTCAAGACGACAAACGTGGCCTAAGTGAGGAAGAGTTGTTACGTTAGTAACGCTAGCCAATCAGGACAAGAATGAGGTGGATACGGCGACGCAAACCAGTATTAGCCATCAGCTGATTCCAGAGCGTGAATGACTGCCGAGTTAGAATTTATACTACGCTAATATGATGATACATACAATACAATTAATGCTTTTGTCGGACAGAATCTGATCTTCATTCTGTTCGATTACATTCATATTGAATTATACTAAGACCGGATTCTCGTTCGTTTCAATTACACCTGTACTGAATTATCTGTAGTCAGAATGCCTTGAGCCTAAAGCGTTAGCCACTATGAAAATCACTCTACCGATATGTAGTACAGCAAATACTTTTGGCTAGGCTAGGCTACTGTATATGCATACGATATATCATTGTGAACACGAGGCTAGCCATAGTTAATTTATTCGATTTCTGTACATACCTAATTATCGTAAGTCTATATGCGTTGAACAGAGAATTAGTTGATGTTAAAAATTACCCTATCGTATAAGTAGAGGAAAGTAACTTTAAAGACGAAGGATAAGTATTCAACCCTTCAGAACCCGAGAGACCCGAAACCAGATCTGAACGACCAACAATGGCCTAAAAGCTTCTGATGCAAGGAACTGAAGCAGGAAAAACCCAAAGAGGCTCTAAGGACATTGTCCCTCTATAAACTACTACTTATAATAGAAAACCGACCGGAAGAAGCCTGCACTTCTCTTCCTAAACACTATTTAGCCTATTATCCATACTCGTCTATATCTGACCTAAATTTTCATCATCCTGAGAACTTACAAATCGAGGGGAGGGGAAATCTGCTGCCAACACTGCCTCAGTTCTGCCTGCACCGCGACAGGGGGGGGGGGGGGGGGGGGGGGGGGGGGGGGGGGGGGGGGGGGGGGGGGGGGGGGGGGGGGGCGGCAGAACCTACCCACTCGGAGGCTTGCGGTTCTCCATTACCCCCAGCACCCGTTAGGGCTGGTTCTGGAACAGGAATGGGTGCTGAAAAAGAACGATTAGAATTCACTATACTACTAGTACCACTATCTCTATTTTGGTTAAATTATTCGTCAGGCTACAAATATGCTTAACATACTAGATGATAGATGATAACCTGTCTACTAATTTCTTGAATAACTAACTAATGTTTCGTTGTCTCCTGACCAAGACAAACATCTCTGGCTGGTATTGCACTGAACCTTCCTACACGAAATAACGAAAAGAACGTCGATCATGTGTGCGGGTACTCATCCTACGCTTGAAGGGCGTGCAGAGCCGATGAGCACCAACATATCCAGCAGTAGAAGGCTAGATCGTCGAACTGTAAATGAAGCAGAAGCAGAGGCGTTTGGAGACGGCAACGACGTTTATTTCCTAACTTATCCATAGCGAGTACAAAGTAGCTATCCAAAGTGAAACGGGAGAAATCGTAGTTTGTAACCAAAAGGCGAAAACTCTTAGAGTGGGGTCGGGCTAAATGACCAAAAGTTCGCCTGATGTGGGACTGATCGGCACAGCATGGCGAACAAAAAACAATTGAGGAATGAGCCATGAGGAGACAGGCCACTGGTGGCCGGTATTTGCGGCAGCATTGCCAACGGTAACACAGGTAACTCATTTGACTAGATTTTACCTGCAGCGTTGGTAACGCTGACAGTTAAAATTACCCACTTATTGGGTAAATATGTGGGGATATAGTTCGGGCTGGTCAGTGACCAGGGCTAATTCAGGTGTTCAGGGAGTGTATTGCAATATATATATTTACATATTTCTTTGGCTCAGGGCAAGCTGGAGGGTCATTACCACATTTTGTTCTTGCAACTCAACATGCTGGAATTGGATACAAAGCATATTAGCATTCATTCAAGTCTCAAAAAATGCAAAAATAAACCCTATAACAACAAAACAATGACTAATTTTGAAGTTCTTTGTATTTTTCATAGGTATGCAAAGCAAAGCCTTTTATAGAGGCATATGCCTCAGTGTACAATGGAAAGAGCCTGTAAGCACAACGTCCTTCAGGCTATTTTCGTTCCACTGTAACACCTTGCTAAATTCTATTGTACATCATCATGTGCAGACCTCTCTGGCCTTTCTGCCAATATATAATTCATGTATGAACAACAATTGTACCCATAGATATCCATGTATATATGTCTGCAACAAAACACAACCCCTGGCCTGGCCCAGTTTCTCTCTGTTCAGGTAGGATACATGTCTGTCTGCAGCCTCCTGTATAGCCTGTGTTTACCTGTAATACATTATCAGTACCCAGTTACCTGTCTTACTCTCTGGTCCTCACAACTGGTGACCCTGGAGTAATGGTGACACAGCAGTTTAGGCCCAGCCTTTAACAGACTAATTATGGCTGCTTACCTTCAGAGAACCTTTCGCGGACCCAATACGGCACCACAGTTTAGGTCTGAAAGCTCAACCAGGGGGATGCCCGACACCTTCTCGACCCGGTGAACCTGCGGGCCTCATCGGTTCTTCTCCTGGTGCCATTTTGTCAAGTCTCTGAATTTGGTATCTAAATGGAGCTCGATACATGTATGATCATACTTGATGTGTACCAGACTAAAGGCTACAGAAAGACTGTGATCATATTACTGTACTCTTTATAGACTAACTACGAAGCCTGAGGCCATTGATGGCTGTTTCTAGTTGTGCTGCTTTTAGTCACACATACCAGGCTACATAGAAGTCACTCACATTTGAGGTGAATGAAGTGAAGGATTGTTCTTGTTAGACGTCGTTACAGTTCTTTAAGCCGAAGTCATCAAAGTGCATTGTTTAGCCCAAAATTCTCATTAGGAAAACTATATAATCATGTGGCTGTCTCCTTTGCATTGACCAAAAATTCTTTGGTCGTCGTTGTGTTCAAGTAACAAGCAATTGATAAACACTGGCTGTTGCAGTTGAATTTCTATGGTAACACCTTTCAGTGAGTTTGCATTCTCTAAAAATTGATGAATGAGCTTCACTACCTCACTGATCCAGCACCATGCCATCAGACCACGGGCTCATAAATCAGTAAGTCAAAGTGGTCATTATCTAAATTAATTTCCAGGAATCTTTTAAAAGTAACGAAGTACCATTTTAAGAAGACTATGAAGGATTTTTAGCTTTCTGTTGTAGTATACAAATGCAATAAAAATCCTTCATAGTCTTCTTAAAACGGTACTTCATTACTTTTAAAAGATTCCTGGAAATTGTGCCTACATCAAATAACAAACAAACTGACTCCCGAATCTTGGCACCACAAGGCCCAAAACTCCTCAACTGACCACAAAAAATGGGCGAGACAACGAGCTACACCGTTTCAGTAGTTTTTATTCAAAATATTTTTTTTTTCAAAATATTATTTTTCAAAAGGAAAGAAAATGCAGGAAAAAAATATTCAAGAGTATCCATATTTAAAAAATTTGCCCATTCCATACCATTTCATTCTACATGGTCAGAGTACGTATGGCAATGACCAAAACATCTTCAGTGGTACTTTCGTATTCAGTTTTGAGAAGTGACACTTTATTTATGCTCACTCTATTTATCCAGAGCTGAGCATCTCAAAGGTGATCATGATCAAGTATGAAGAGGAGATGACATAAAAGGAACTCTACTTTTCTGCCAATGATCACTCAAGTAACATATTGACTTGATATTTTGGAGAGTCAGCTCATGGTGAGAAAGATTTGCTGCAGTGTTTCTGAATTTCCTTCGTGACCTGGTGGTACTTCTACTATCTTCCAGTTGACCTTCGTGACCTCTGATGGTACTCCAATGCTTCTGGTTGACCTTCAATGACTGCTGGTTTATCTACGTTACCAGAGGGTCACGTAGATGGTGGTACTACAGTGCATCTGGTTGACCCCCATGATTTCTGATAGTTCCTATATGCTTCAGTTTGACTCCTGTAACTTCTAGAGGAACTAGGATATGATGCTTCTGGTTTATCTGTGACCTCTGGTGGTAGCTTCTGGCTGACGTCCGTGATTTCTGATAGTTCCTGCATGCTTCAGATTGACCCCTGTGACTTCTAGAGGAACTATAATGCTTCTTGTTTGTGACCTCTGGTGGAACTACAATGCCTCTGGTTTACATACATGACCTCTTATGGTATGCAGTGCTTAAGAATTTCTCCTGTAACCTCTGGTAAAAACTGTTTTAAGCAGTTGATTTTACTTTAAAAAGCTGTAATTTTTGTTTAATGGTTTTACATGTAGATGGCTTTTGCAGGGACTTCTGATTAGCGTGAAGATTTTCCATCTTAATTTTGCTCATATAATAGATTACTACATGGAAGTGTCCATAATACTGTGCAATGATTGATCCATGTGATTTATTTATGACTACCAAGTGAAAAGTATTTAAAACTGCTTGTGGAATTGTTTAACCCATTGTTTTATATTGAAATTATGGTATAATATATACTAAATCTAGCTATATGGTACTAAAATTGACACATCTAAAATTTAATATCACTGTGTGATCAGTCTTTTCCCCACTTACCTTTATTCCTCAGCCAGCACTGAGCTTTGACTTTTAAGAAACAGACAAGCTAAAATACATAACAGGTTTGTGTCTAGGGTAGGCTACACCTAACTTCATAACTAAACTCTGTAGTAGGCAAATTTTGTCAGCTTTTTTCCAAGCTCTACATTTATGTGAGACTACTTTAAGGTTACAATTTCATACTCGCCACTAGATAAATGATTGTACTCCAGTGTGAGGAAGGCTGTATTTATGAAGTTCAGAATGCATTATCATTTCTGCACATACTGAAACAGATTAGAAATTTGTACTAACATTGAGACTTGCATTTGCTCAAGGAAAAAGAACGTAGGGTTGTCGGGACATGTTTCAGGTATCCAAGAGTAATTGTCACTGGTTTTATCCATTGACATATTTGTGTGCTGTTTGCAGAGTTCTTCGGCACTTGAGTTGAATTACATCAGCCATCAAGTCTGAGCCGTCCTGATTTAAGCTACCTTTGGCTTGGCTTTTCTATATTCTCATGTGTTTTTTTGCATTCCTTGGCTTGACTTTTCTCTCTTTTTGTTTTAATATACAACACAAGGTTATTAATGCCACTGTTACTCCACATAACTTTTATATAAATTTTCATATAAATAATTTAAAAATCTATGCACACATCTAAAAGATATAAAAAAAACAACTTCTGTACAATATATTTACAGAGATCACCTCTCACGTCCACGTTCCCATGGGTAAAAGGTATTCTTTGGTTCCGACGCCGGGCTTAAGTACTTCATACTCCAAAAAGCGTAATGGGAATTCTACCAGATGACCCTGTCGAAGAAAGTGCCAATGTCATATGAAAATGATGGGCAGAATAAGTTTGTAGTTATTACATAAACCATATTATATCCAGACTTGCTGGCCCCAGAATGATAAATTATCATCCCAGAAAAAATTTTGGAATACTCTACAGTACAACCTCAATTTATCAAGACATCAGAAAGTGACAAGTGCTAACAGCCATTCCACTTAATTCCTAACCTAAACAAACTGTATTTGACACTTGTCATTCAATGTAGGAGGTCTCTTTAAAGACATATGACCCCTAAAATAGTAACCAAGCAAAAATAATGATGATAATGCAACAGATGAGTACAGAATCCGGTTAAGTTGATGTCTATTAAGCTGAGGTGTTATATACCTTGTAAGAGTCTATTACTGTCAAGTTTTGACAAGTTCAATGGTTTGTTTTGCTTTTTTTTTTTCTATCTTGTGGTGATGGTATGTGGATCATCAATTAGAAAGTTGCATTGTGCTGCGAGTTGTCTCGTCATTCAAGTTTGAGTTTCTGCAGCTTTGTTTTGAGTTTTAGTTTAGTTTTGGTGATTGGTGTTGGCTGCGTATTACGGTTGGGTGGTGTCAGGTCGTTGTATTGTCATTCAGTGTTGGTATAAGTAATTCCTCGTAGGTGAGCAGTCTGTTCGGGATCGTTCGTTATGAACGAAAATTACATTGGAGATATTTGTTTCTCTCTAACCTTTTAGTTTTGTTTACTAAGTTTGGTGACTTATTTTCATTTATATTTTCTGTTGGGCCTCATTTTCCACACATTATTCATTTTGCTTTGAGTAAATTACTAACTTTAGGCTGAAGAGTACTTTTCAAAACAAAACAAAAGACGTAGGTTATAATACACTGCCGAGAGGGGCAGGAGATTTTGGAGGGAAGATCGAGCTGGAAGAGGGATCTCGATAGATGTGATTCTGAGGCCCTCCCTTGGCTAAGAGTAGTTTAAGAATATTACAGACTAGTCCAAGCCAACCTGGAGTATGAGTCATCATTCGGCCTAACAGCAGTGCAGATAAGCCCTCCTTTGTCATTTACTATTAGAACAATTTTATCTAATAGCCTAGTAGGTAGGCCAATGTAGGTGAACCGAGGTGTGAGGTAAGGCTAGCCTAGATTTAATAAGTACATACTTCATTTTCTATCCCTGCCAAGTTTTTTGTGCAGTGGTCTAGGTTGAACCTACTCGTGTTCCCTTAGGCTAGTTTATTTGATACCTAAAATCTTCATGGTAGTGTTACTACTGTATTGAATTAAATTACGTTTGATTTTGAAACAATGAAATATTTCCTTTTGTTATAAATGAGTCTAGGCTCAGCCAGTATCATTTACCTAAGTTCTAAGACAGGTTGCGTTGCTCTAATTCTTTCTTTTGCAGCTTGGGTGAGAAGAATTGGCCTTATCCAAGTGTAAAGTGTCCTGAGTTATCTTATTTCTCTTTTAAGGTAAGGCTAGTGAATATTTAAAGTATAGTTTTGTGTTATCCGAACTCAGTGCACTTGATTCTTCTGAGTATAGAAACTGTGTAACACCTATCTATTAAATTTACAGTCCACTAACCATAATTTATCAAATTCCCACACAATTACACTTCAAATACTGTACTTCTGTAGTAAGTATTGTCATGAATCATACAAAACTATAATTTTTAGCATTTGCAGTTAATATTGCATTCATAACTGGGACTTGCTATCAGTTTTTAGACATCATGTTCTGTACTAAAACTTTAACATTAATCACAAGGATTTGCTAGCAAATGTTTAATGTAACAATGATTATACATGGCAGGTTTTTACTAAAAGGTTGTAGCAAGCCAAGAAGAAAAATGGCACTTAACCCCAAAAGAAGTATCAGAATAATAGTCTTGTAGAAGGCAGAGCACAAGAATTGTTTAACACAAAGCAAGGACCGAACTCGTAAACTTGGCAATGAAAGAAAAGAAATGGCCAACATTTTAAACTGAACAAGGATTTTCCAAATGATTGGAAGCAGCCATTCAAGTTTGCCTTACCTTCACATCCTTCAGTTTTCTCAGGGCCTCCGATGGATTCAAGTCTGCCATAGAAGCCGAGTTTCTTAACCTGTTTACATCCTCAAATGTCTTGGCACTATCACAGGGATAGCATGAGAACACCTGCAAGAAGAGAAATGTTAGCGTACATTGGAACAGAGTAAAAACAAGTAATATTCTGTTAATTAAGGCAGTTTATAATTTTTATTATGGAGTGCTTGTTTGTGCTGAGGAATAAACAAGTGGCTATTGAAACCCTTCTTCCAGTGTGATATGCAGATTTTTAAATTTTTATTATACCACAATATGCAACATCAATCTTGTACAATACTCCTCAAGTTTTGACAAGGCCTGTAGGACTGCATTTTTCATATACAACCTGCATGCATGTTAGGATTGCATTTTTCGTATACAACCTGCATGCATGTTATAAGTTAACAGATATTTATGTTGAATTGGAGTTTTCTCTTTAATCTTTGTGTACTTAAGGTTAACGTTTAGATGACACATGATGCAATTGAGTGAAACCTGCACACAAAACACTAATTACATCTAATAAGTGATCTCTTCTTTCTGCATTTCCTTTTAACTTCAGTAACTTTTTTCAAATGAACACCATATTCTCTGGAAGATTGAATTTCAGGTCAATGGGGGCTTGTTCTATATGAATAAGGTTCATCTTCTGAATAATAATATAAGAATAATAAAACTGTGATAAGAAATTTAACAAAAAGTATTTCTAAGAACGACTGACAACAAAATTTAATCCTCATACAGAAACTGCTCAGAATCACTACCTCCTCAAATATTTTCGTATTTTTGGCAGCGGTACTGGACCATGTCTTCATGAACAAATCCTCCGAAACAGGGTCAGTTATGGTGGCTATCGCAGCCTCGTCATCCTCCGAAATCCCAAGGTGCTCGCAAAACAAGTACCGCCGTAAGCTTCCGGCTAAGATGCCACTCTCGTAAGGCTTTCCATCCATGATGCCTTGTTCAAATTCTTCATCCTGGAAAGATCAGTTGCTGGTGGGGAAACTTCTCTTGTAAAATTAAGATGAGTTCACTTCAGAATATATTGAGTGTAAGGGTAAAGAAGCAGCAGGCAGCTTTTATTATTGATGGTAGTTTTCAAGTATAGGCATTCCTTATTAACAGCTTTGATAGTTTTAAGTCAAGACTTTCCAGAAAGGGTGTTGGCTTGAAATGAGTTCTCCCAACTTCTATCTTGTGGACTTTTTGGAACACTTTTTGTCTTATTTTATAATTAATCAGTGAATACATTACATACATCACTGTACAGTACCGTTCTTACCCTCTTTTTATTCTTTTTTATTCAAAATATTCCATTACCTTCACTGAAGACAAAAATCTCTCAAAATACAATGAAATAATTTACTTCCTCGGCATTAGTCACAGCACATATCTTATGTTCACCAACATACTGCATTGTATACTGACCTCCATCAACAGACAGACTTCTGAGTCCCTGTTGCCAATCATGCTGCGATCATTGATATTTGCAGAGCCAGCTATCACATACTGGTCATCGATGATCATCAGTTTCGAATGGATGTAGATGAGCTCTGACACAGGACGCCCGTGAAGCTCTTCGTGGTTACGCAAGGAGCAGAACGACACATACTTCCTCCAGTCTGTCACTCCTTGGTCCTTCAGGCACTGTAGTAAACTGGTTTTGCCTCTGTTTTGGGGTAAAAAATGTAAATATACTAAGGGGAAACTACAGGAGTGAAAGATCCTTATAAATATAAACCTACGTACATCAAAATATGTACAATAAGTTCCTGCATTTTATGCAAACAACATGGACACAAATATTAATTTACAGAGGAAAACAAAATGCCAAAGACTGACATGAAACAGAAATAATACAAACCGGTGAATTGAGATGTAACATCACCAGGATTCAGACTAGGAAAGAAAGATTACTTTGATAAAGGCATTTCATCTCAAACTGTAGAATCAAGAGTGAATGAACTGTGTACGAGAGGCCCCATAGTTGCTTTATGTAAATGTCCACTAAACTGTTACCAAGAAGATAATTAATCTTAATCTTTAGGTTTGAATTTGATTATAAAATTTCAGCCAAAAACCAAGCACTCGAACCTAGAAGGTCAATCAGGGCTGAAAGGGAAGTTGAAAGTAAAATGGTTTTAAAAGAGTAACAGGAGGAAGAATTTAAGTTAGAAGAAAGAGAATATGAATGAAGATACTGTGCAAGGAATAAAAGGGGTTGCAGCTGGGGCTGAAGGGATACTGCAAAGAACCCTATCTAATGCCTACAATGGTGCACTGATGGCAATACTCCCCTATAGAGTAAAACTATGGAATCCAGAGTGAACTGTGTACAGGAGGGTCCATCTGATGGTTTTGCATAAACACCCACTAAACTGTTATAAAAAACAGCAATTCAGAACACTTGCCTGCATATGCTGACGTAGTTCCAGTAGACAATGTACTGCATGGCCACGCCGCTTGATTTGCCTATCATTCCTTCGAAGGCTGGTAAGAGTGGAAGAAGTATGTAGACGCGAAAAACTTCGTTATTGCTGAAAACAAAAAAACGTCAATATTACCGTATGGAACTTTTGTTTGGTTAATAGATCACGACAGAAATACGAGGGCTTTCAAAAGGGACCTCGAAGCCTAGACAACTTCATTAACGATGAAATTAAGCTGGACTACCATAGTCTTTCTTTCTTTAAATCTTCAGCTGAATACCCTTTTGGACAGACCACACCCGTGGAAATGCTTACCAGTGAGCCTGCACTATACGTTCCACTATCTCCTGAGCGATGGAATTGTTCACTTCTTTGGCTTCGCCCATATTGGCACAAGTTATGAAAAACTGATTCTCGATGTAGATGTAATGCTTTGCTTGGCGTATGAGGTCCGTGTAGGCATTGAGAATACTAAATTCACTCTCCTCCAATCCGGCACTCCATCTGCCTACACTTCGCAATACCTGAGAAGAAAGAAAATACAGTAGTGGGGCATTTTAAATGATAATGGAATGCAACACAAAATCTTGGCCAAAGGCCATGTTCTGGGATTTATGAAATCATTCAACGCTGAAAGGGAAAAATATGAAAGGAGATACAGTAAAAGAAATAAAGAATTGCAGCTGGGGGCTGAAGGGAGGCTCCAAAGAGCCTTAAAATAAAGATCCAGTTCAAAATATCCCAAGCAGCAAACACAATAATAATAATTTCAACCCATCACTTGGGAAACACACTGACGTACTACAGATCTCACCTGGCACTTGACTTTGTGTTTTGGCACAAGATGGGATGGCACAAAGCTTGCCTTGTCGTAAGTCCTTGGCAGTAAATAGGGGTAGTAACGATCAGGTTTGGCCTGAAAAAAAAAAAAGATTAAAAGGTGTTTACCAATTGATTCACCTATTCTGCACACACAATACTGTACATACAGTGTATTGCTTGTTAGGATGGAAAAACATACAGTACTATACTGATTTTATGTCATAATATGCTTAAATATACATGGAGAGTACAGTAACCAGCTTACAAACAATTCAACATACAAACGACCCTTGCCTATTCATGGTTCTGGATTTGTGGTTTCACCCATACATGGATTTTTCTGTGGAACGTACAGTGGAACCTCTACATACGAAAGTCCCTACGTACGAAAAATTCAGGTTACGAAAGCAAAGACGAAGATTTTTTTGCTTCTGTATACGAAAATAATTCAGGTTGCGAAAGGGTAAAGTCCGAGATTCGCCCGGGCCGCCGAGAACAATTTTAAAATTGGCGTGCCGCCAACTCGATAGACTCACCACCATCCTCCCACTCTCCCATTGGTTCCTGATGCTAGTCACTGCCGTAAGAACCTGCTCTCCTATTGGTCAGCATGTGTCCCATCATGCCTCTATGTAAAGGCGTTCCTTGACCATTTTTTGCGGCAGCATTATCGGAAACATCTCTGGAATTCGTTCGTTCACATATATTTAGTTTGTTAATGTAAATTCGTGTTAGTGATTTCGCTTTCGTTGTACTGTAAGTTACTTTATCGTGTTGTGTGTGAACTTAATGACTTACGTTATTAGCCATGGGTCCCAAGAATGTTGCTGAAGTTCACAGAAAGAAGAGCATGTTTTCTATGGAGACGAAGATGGAGATAATCAAGAAATGTTAATGTTTTCTGCCATTTGTTAATGTGTTTCGTAAAGTTTAGTGTTAATGTTTTCTGCAATTTTTTGATGTTTCGTAAAGTTAAGTGTTCATGTTTTCTGCCGTTTGTCTTCCCCCTCTGTCGCCACTTTCGGACATCACCTCACTCGAAAGGTAAGGTTCCACATTTTACTACATACGTACATACATGTACACACACACTATTTCTTGTACCTGGTACACTAATACACTTTATTTACAGGTACAGTAACAGTTAAGTATTGAATGGTCTAAATTGTTGTATTTCATTGTTTATTGGTCAATTTAGCTTTACTATAAAATTTACTGTGGTGTTTTTGTAGGGCTTGGAACGAATTAGGCAATTTACATGTAAAACGTAGTTCTACATACAAAAAAATCAGGTTACGAAGGCCGCTTCAGAATGGATTAATTTCGTAACCTGAGGCACTACTGTATATACATATTACAGTAGTTCCCCTGTATTCGCGAGGGATGTGTACCAGACGCCCCCGGGAATAGTTAGAATTCTCGAATAGTTGGAACCCCTATAAAAACGCTGAAACCGGCCTATTTGGTGGGTAAAACTCAAGAAGAACCCACAAAAAATTTATATACCTAGATATTTTAATAGCTTTACCACAAAAAGTGCATTTTATGATGAAATTGATAAAAAAAAAGCAGGAATTTCTGGATATTTCTCATAAAAAAACCACGAATAGGCAAATTTCCCTCGAATAATGGGTAGATATGGTCTTGAGAGAAATCTGCGAATGCGGGGGCCCACTGTATTCGCAGAAAATTCACCTGTTAGCGAAATATTTCAGAGAAATGACAATTTGTCCAAAATTGCATTTTTCCTAACTATACAAACCTGAGGTCCTTTTACAATAGGAAGGTTACTAGCGGCAGCTGGATAGGTCGTAAGCTTTCGAACAAGGGGTTCAGTAGTTAACTGCTTGTCTGACAGGCGCGCGCGCGACTGGGAGGTAAACAATCACTTTTGCTTTTGGCCCAAGCAAAAACTACAGAGTGAGGGGTGGCATGAGGTGGGACTGTGTAAAAGGACCTCAGGTTTGTATAGTTAGGAAAAATGCAATTTTGGACAAATTGTCATTTGTTCCGACACGGCATACAAACCTTCGGTCCTTTTACAATAGGAAGACTCACTTCTTGGTGGGAGGAATCTGAGTCTTTTGTGAACAGACTGGTGTTCGCCCAACCTTGGAATGCCTCCCTGGTCGTAAGAGCGAGGGAGGGATCCAAGCCTCTGTCCGATTGATCGGGGTGTGCACCGCAGGATCAATGGTCAGACCTCTGGACCAAGTACTAAGAGAGAGGCAAGCGTGTCTCTTCGTACCAGCAATGTAAGAACTTGTTCCTGTACAGGAGCAAATATAAAGTCATGGGTTTGTCTCTTGTTGGCATCCACTTCCCCCCCCCTGTAGGAGGAAGTGGTGGATATTCTGCTCCTATCCCTAGTGAAAGGGATAGAATGGGGCTCTGTCATATAGCTCACCTGCATCTCGTCCTCATCCAGCGTAGTGACGACCGTGACCCTTTGCCCACAGGTAGAGGAGGAGGAAAAGATGGGAAGAGAAGCCAGTCACTCACTCATTCTCACATCCATCTGCACAGTCACACCAGGAATCAATGCTGTTCAGCCTGCGAGGGTCTGGGTTAGCTACACAACTTGTTGAGCAGCCACCATGGGTCCCAAGGAAAAGGTATCAAAGGACCTGTGGGCAATATCCCGAAGGTAGAAGGAGGTGAAGGTAGTCTGGTTAGCCCAGACACCTGCCTTCAGGACCTGCGCCACGGAGAAGTTCTTACAAAACGCCAACGAGGGGCCAATACTTCTGACTTCGTGAGCTCTCAGACGGGACGTACAGATGTCGTCACTACCATCAGCCTCATACGCCCTCCTGATGACCTCACGCAGCCAGAAAGAAAGAGTGTTCTTGGACACTTCTTTCTTGGTTACCCCGGTGCTAACGAAGAGGCGTCGACACTCAGGCCTGAGGTGCCGAGTTCTCTTCAGATAGCGCCGTAGCGCCCTCACAGGACAAAGCAGCATCTCATCCGCATCATTATCGGTGAAGTCCATTAGGGAAGGGATCGTGAAAGACTCGAACCTGTCGTCAGGGACCGAAGGTTTCTGAGTCTTCGCAATGAAGTTCGGGACGAAATCGAGCGTCACAGATCCCCATCCCCTGGAGTGTCGTACATCGAAGGAAAGACCATGAAGTTCCCCTGCTCTCTTCGCCGATGCCAGGGCCAGCAAGAAGAGGGTCTTGAGGGTCAGATCCCTGTCTCACGACTCTCGGAGTGGCTCGAAGGGTCTTCGAGTCAAACTCCTCAGGACGAGAGTCACATCCCACGCAGGGGGCCTGAGTTCCCTGGGTGGGCAAGACCTTTCGAAGCTCCTCATGAGCAAGGAGATCTCGAACGAGTTCGAGATATCCAATCCCCTCAGTTTCAGGACTAGTGCCAGGGCGGCTCTATATCCTTTGACTGTGGGGACTGAGAGGAGCTTCTCTCGGCGAAGAAAAACGAGGAAATCCGCTACCTGCTGAAGAGTGGCTCTGAGAGGAGATATACCCTGTCTACGACACCAACCACAGAAGACGGCCCACTTCCCCTGGTACACAGCTGCAGAGGACTGACGGACGTTTCCAGCCATCTCTGTTGCTGCGCTACGAGAAAAGCCTCTCATTCGCAAGAGATGGTGGATAACAGCCAGCCGTGAAGACAAAGGGACTGGACTGTTTGGTGGTACCGCTCTACGTGTGGCTGGACGAGAAGGTTGTGCCAAGGGGGAATCTCTCTCGGTTCTCCTGCGAGAAGAGCCAGCAGGTCCGGATACCAAATGGCCTGGGGCCATTTGGGAGCCACCAGGATCATCCTGAGATTCGGGGTGACCAGTGCTCGACTGATCACCTTGCGAATCAGGCTGAACGGGGGAAAGGCGTAAGCGAAGAGGTTGTCCCACGGATGTTGAAGAGCGTCCTCTGCAGCTGCCCATGGGTCCGGCACAGCTGAAAAGAAAATCTGAAGTTTTCTGTTGTGCCGGGTGGCGAACAGATCCACGACTGGTCGCCCCCACAGGTCGAAGAGCCTTTCCGCCATGTCCTGGTGTAGAGACCACTCGGTCCCTATCACCTGATCCCGACGGCTGAGCTTGTCTGCTACTACATTCCTCTTCCCTGGAATGTAGCGTGCCGACAGCTCTATTGAGTGAGCCTCGGCCCACTCGTGCACCTGCCGAGTCAACTGGTACAACGGGAGAGACACTAGGCCCCCCTGTTTGTTGACGTAAGCCACCACTGTGGTGTTGTCGCACATCAACACCTCTGAGTGTCCCATCAAGCGGTCCTGAAACTCTTGGAGCGCGAGAAACGCTGCCTTGAGTTCCAGTACATTGATGTGAAGGTGCTTGTCATGCTCGTCCCACACTCCTGAAGTCAGCAACTCCTCCAGGTGTGCGCCCCATCCCTCGGTCGATGCGTCTGAGAACAGCTGCATCTCCGGGGGGGGAGTGAGTAGAGGCACTCCCTTTAAGAGGTTCCTGTCGTCCAGCCACCAGGCTAGGTCCTGCCTCACCTCCGGTGTCAGCGACACTGGAAAGCTCGGGGGATCCGTTGCCTGTGACCAACTCTCCTTTAGTCTCCACTGAAGAGACTGCAGGTGAAGACGCCCGTGAGGGACTAACTTCTCGAGTGACGACAGGTGTCCGATCACGACTTGCCATCGCTGAGCTACCTTTGTCCTGCCGAGACAGGAAAATGGTTGGCTGCCTCCCTGAATCTGCTGATCCGCGAGTCTGCGGGGAAGACTCGCCCTGCTTACCGTGTCGATCAGGCATACCCAGGTACTTCATCCTCTGCTTGGGCTCGAGATCGGACTTCTCGAAGTTCACAACGATCCCCAGATCGCGACAGAACTCGAGCAGTCGATCCCTGTCCTGTAGCAACTGCGAGCGGGAGCTCGCCAGGACTAACCAATCGTCGAGATACCTCATCAGACGTATCCCGTGCGAATGGGCCCAAGCAGACACCAGAGTGAACACTCGCGTGAACACCTGTGGGGCGGTTGAGAGACCGAAACAGAGTGCCCTGAACTGGTACACCGTCCCGTCGAGGATGAAGCGGAGGTACTTTCTGGAGGACTGATGGATGGGTATTTGGAAATACGCATCCTTCAGGTCCACTGAAAGCATGAAATCGTTCTCCCTGATGGAGTCGAGCACGGAGCGTGCCGTCTCCATCGTGAACCGGGTCTGGCGAACGAACCGGTTCAGGGGAGAGAGATCTATCACCGGGCGCCAGCCCCCCGTAGACTTCTCCACCAGGAAAAGCAGACCGTAGAAGCCCGGTGACTGATCCGTGACGATCTCTACAGCTCGTTTGCTCAGCATGGTCTGGATCTCCTGTCTTAATGCTACGTCCTTCGAGGTAATAGATATCCCTCCCGAAGGACATCTACTATCCAGGTCTCGGCGCCGTAGCACTGCCAGGTTGCCCAATGGCTGGCCAGGCACCCCCCCATTCCGGCAGCAGGTGAGGGGGAACGCCGTCCCTAGCATTTCCCCCCTTTCTTCGACTTCTTCCCAGACCCTCCTCGTGAGAAGGAAGGCTGGGAGGAGGGCTGGTTACGGCCCCCCTTGGCAGAAGACGAAGAAGACAGAGTCTTCCCACGGGGCTTCGACGCAACTACCGTCTTAGCCACCGTGGAAGCGCTAGCCGAGCTCTTTGGCTTGGCCGCAGTTCGAGGCTGCCCAGAAGCCTTCTAAACTGCCTGGTGTACCAGACGGTCACTGTCATCAGTGCGCCGTCTGTCCACCGCAGCGTCCACCATCTCTCCTGGGAAGAGAGATGAGGAACTCCGTAAAGGTCCATTACGAAGCCCTAATGCCGCCTCACGCCCAGCCACCCTAGATACTCGAGTAAGGACAGCGTCCCTACGTCGGAGTACCAGGTTGGCCCACAGGTTTACCGTCTGGTGGGCTAGGAAGGAGATGGCTCTTCCCCCAGACTGGCAAAGCCTCCTGAAGGCCGAGTCTTCTTCGGGAGAGATTCCCCCGGAGTTGGCTGCGACCTTAGACACTGTGAGGGACCACAGGTCTATCCAGGAGACGGCCTGGAAAGCTGCCATGGCAGTGGATTCCAGACCAAGTGCCTCTTGCTGCAAGAACCATAGGTTCTCTGACAGGAGCTGCTGCAGAGACACCCCCGGTGTTAGCCTGGCTAACTCCGGGTTTACCTGTTTGGGCGGCATCGGGTCTTCAGACGGCACGTAGAAACGCCGCTGTCGTAGTAGAGGAGGCGGAAGTAGCTTGCTCGACCTGCCGGACTTGAGAGAGCCGTCTTGCCCAGAGACAAGAGACTCAACCTGGTCCAGAACCGAGTCGGCGAGCTGCGATCACGGCAATCCCACCGTCGGTCTGGGTTCCCTCTTCGGGCCCCAGAACGACTCGAGCCGGGACGTGGGCTCGGAAGGTGGGAGTGGCGACCCTTCCCCGAGGTCGTTGTGCTGACGAATCAGCGCAATTACCTCGGCAAAGTTCCTCTGGATCTCCGGAGTCACTGCATCCTGAGGAGTAGGACCGTCCAGTCCCTCGAACAGGAGCAGCTCCCGAGACCCTCCCCACTCGAGGGGGGGAACAGCGACAGACCCAGCTCGGTCTCCTCCAGCCACTTGCACATACGTCCTGGCCGGTCCTAGAACCGTGCCTGGCACGTAGGGCATCGTGGTGGGATCATGAGGGGCGCACCCCTCACGATCACTCCTCAATACCTCGCTCCTCCCGGTGTAGCCCGAGGAGGCTGAAGGTACGGGAGAGGCAGACCTGACGCTTCCCCCTCGCTCGCTGGCAGAACCAGCAGGCTTGGAGGGCTGCAGGCGATCGTCAACCCGCGGTGGCGATCGAGCTGCAGGCCTGGTCGAACCGTCTCGCTGTGGAGAACGGCTGGACTGAGCACAGCGGCCCCGATCTCGAGTGTCAGAAGAGCTGGTGCTGGTTGCCGTACCCGATCGCTCTCTGTGAGAGCGACGGTCAGGCGACCTGCAGGCTCCACTGTCACAGTGAGACCGGTGCTTGTCCTCACAGCACGTCCACGGCTGGCACTGGCAAACGGGGGGACCTCTTCCCAGCCTCAGCCCGTGGCCGGTCGTGGACCGTCATGTCAGCCCGGGTAGCCAGCTGGTCGCCGCGAGAGCGAGAGCTGGTCTGGTGAGAGTCGCGTGAGCGGCTGTCACCAGTCTTCCGCTCCGTGCCGTGAACCTGACGCTGAGCGGGCTCAGAGGTCTGGTTCTTGGCTGCACGATCGCTGGTAGGCGACCGTACACTCGGTACCTCTCGCGAACGAGAGGCCGAGACGGAACCTGATGCAGTGGCAGAGCCACTGACACCAGGCGAGGAAGTGCTGGTGTTAGCCGACACCCCTCTGGTCCCCGTAGTCTTCTTCCTTGCGGAAGAAGAGACGGGCCCTGCTCCCGAAGGAGCAGGACGACCAGCGGAAGAACCCCCCGTCTCACCGGAGCGAGACGGGCCCTTAGAAGCTCCCGAAGGAGACTTCTTAGGGGGGGAGGAGGCAACCTTCTTCTTCTTAGGCTGTGAAGCCTTAGAAGATGAAGGGGGAGAGGCGGCAGACGACGAAGACGATGACGACACTTTCCTCCTCTTCCTCTTCTTCTTCGTCAGCTTCCTCAGGACCAATGTCAAGTCAGCCATCCAGGGCGGAGCCGGGGCTGCTGTTGCCGAAGCAACAGGGCCCGGACGCACCTGTCCAGACAGACCAACATCAGGAGCAGCGGCGCCACGAACAGGAACGACATCAGCAGGTGCAGGCATCACAGGAACAGCAGGAACAGAGACGGCAGGAACGGGTACAGGAACGGCAGCAGTGGTCGGCAACATCACATCACTCGTCAGCGGCTGGGCAGGTACGGCAGGAGGTACAGTCAAGCCAGGAGGACGGACCAGCGACACCGACATCCTTGGCACCGGCAGGAGGTCCAGGGGTGAGCTCTTCGGGCACACGAAGTCTGGTCGAGGCAGCACGGCAAACCCAGGTGGTGGTGGCATCACACTCCCCCGTGGTACGGCGATCGGCCCCTGCACCGATGAAGTTGGTGTTACAGACACCGCATGCGGGGAATACACCAGATGAGGAGGCGAAGCATAGCCAGGGGTCGACAAGGTCGTGGTAGTGGTGGTCACCGTGGCATGCGTGACCGCAACAGAGCCAGCTAGATGGTGGAGCAGCCCCTGGACACTCGGCACGCCCTGCAAGCCCAACGATGCTCACACCTGTCCAAGGCCGTCCCTCGCAGCAGCAGCACCTGAGGAAGCAAAGGTCGGGTGGTTAGCAGGAGCCTCTACCCGTCTGCGCGGTGTAGACGAACGGATAGAGGACCCAGAATACAACTCCACGTCAGGGTACCTAGCGCCCTCCTCCACACTCGACAGATCGGGTGAGGAGAAGGACCTGGAAACCCCCCCCGCAGGGGAAGGCGCCAACCGTGGGAGCTGAGCCGGGGGCAGGAAAGAAGATGAAGTGTCCGTAACCAAAGGAGTCGCGGGAGAGCTCTCTGACGACTCCTTTGCCGGCCTTTGCTTCTTCCTACCCTTGTACAAGCCCCACTGCGCCTCCGACCAAGACACACATACATCACAAGGCTCGGCGCGAGTACACTCACGCCCCCGACACCGAGCACAGAGCATTTACGCCCCTCAGTTCCCGGGCACAATCGCCGGATGGTAGCAGGGCGCGGAGAATCCATGATCGATCACAATATTCACTTGGATAAATGAAAAAAATACAAGAGAAATTATTGTACTTACAATAATCTTCACAGAAAGAGAGAAACACAACCATACAAAAAAGGAAAGCAAACGACAAAGAAGCGGGCAGAGAGCGCAGAACACACGTCCACTCGTTGTGAGGCCGAAAGCAAAAGTGATTGTTTACCTCCCAGTCGCGCGCGCCCGCCTGTCGGACAAGCAGTTAACTACCGAACCCCTTGTTCGAAAGCTTACGACCTATCCAGCTGCCGCTAGTAACCTTCCTATTGTAAAAGGACCGAAGGTTTGTATGCCGTGTCGGAACAAATATTAATTAATTACTGCATTTCCATATTTAAATAAATTTTTCATGATAAAGCTATTAAAATAGGCAGGTATAAGCAGAGGGTCTCTGAACTTTATAATAGGGTTTGTTACTTATCAGAAAGAGAAACCCCAAAAGCATTGGTTAATCTGAGGACTTAGAAACAAACGCAGGCTATAGTCCAAGATCTATGTTACTTAATAAAGTTTTTCACCTTTCAAAAACCCAGCAGATCCCAAAAGCATCTCCTAAGTAGAGGTGCTACAGTACAGTGAAACAATCTATGTATGTATACGCACCTTCTCCGTCTTCACAGCATTCCATCTCTGTATGAAATGCCTGGCAGCATCTCTGGCGGCTGGTCCCTCGACAAAAAGGCCTATGTCGTGCCAAGGCATCCGCGGAGTTTGATGCCGGTTGACGATATCTGAAATGTACGAACGGTATTGCTTAATAATTGCTTTAAAAACACCTCATATACACATGAGTTGCCAGATGCCACAGATTCCTTGCTTTACAATCTTTGATTGTTTTAACCAGTTTCCAGCTAGTGCAAGATTATCCTATGGTTAAGAAAGAGAGTTTGTTAGCTATGAAAAATACAAATTGATTAAAAAATTTACCATGTCATATTAGGAATTATTCTCTAATCGAGCAGACAAATACAGATATACTGGCTGAGGACATTGAAATTGGAATATGAAATCTAGGCCATCAGATAAGCGCTGGGACCTATGAGGTGATTCACAGGTGAAAATGGTGCAAAAATTGTTGAGAGGGCAGATAGTAAGATGGAACAAAGAGAAGACGAGCAGAGACACAGCAAAAGGAATGAAAAGGACTGGAAGTGTGAATTTCAAGTCAATGGACCCTGTAGGCTTGTTCCATGTGAATAAGGGTTCACTTTTCAACAACAAAGACAATTTACCTTTGAAAGGTTTGTCTAAATTGGTCAGATCTTTGCTAATCCAGTTCACGTAGTCCTTCCCAACCCACAGGTGGATGGACGTTGTGTCTTCTTTGGTGAGGACGCTGTGAGCCTGGGCAAGGGACGAAGTGCTTCCCATCTTGTGTCTGTCCCCTAACCTGTGACGGTGAAACTTGTAGATGCTAGAGGGGCGGAGAGGAAAAACTCATTACTCCAGTGAAAACAGTATTTTTTGGTTAGAGAAAAGAAAGCTTTTCTAAACAAAACATCAGGAATTAATGAGATCAATAGCAAATGCAGTGACAAGATTCAGAAATAATTAGGTTCACTGTACATGCAGCGACATGATTCGTAAGTGGAAAAACTAAGTGTCTGACTTAAATGTGTCACATGAAATAATCAACTGAGAAATTATTGACCGACTTTCTGAGTATCACTGTGCTACAGGAACTTCAAGTATCTCACTGGGAGATTCATAATGATATAAGCAGTGTCTATTCACTATATACTTAATATTGTACAATATTCTTTGGGATAATTTACATTTAGTACAGAAAATAATAAAACAATTATTTACTTGATAAAAGACTAAGCAGAATATGCCACTGGTTATCAAAGTGACTTACACAGAACACTACAATCAGTCATAAAGGTTCCTTTGGACTCAGGAATGCTACAGTAGCTTTCTAACTTATACTTTTTATTTGTTCCCTCCTATTTTTTTTCACATTGATGTTCAACTCCTCCAACACTTTTATTGATCAATTTCTTGTTTTTATTTAAAAACACGTTCTTTTTAGGTAAGCCCTAGGTGAGTCAAGCCCTGTGGCTCTGTGAAAACTAAGATATTTTTAGCTAGAAAGGTTTCATCTACCATTATTATATAGCTAAGGTATTTAGCTAACTAAATTTATTTGTGATAATAATAATGATAATAAGCAATCATTCTTAAGGACAAAAATCCACAAATATACTTAAAATCCTTCTAAAAATGCCCTAACTGTCTATTTTGATAGTTCAAAAATGCCCTAACTGTCTATTTTGATAGTTCAAAAATGCCCTAAACTGTCTATTTTGATAGTTCAAAAATGCCCTAACTGTCTATTTTGATAGTTCAAAAATGCCCTAAACTGTCTATTTTGATAGTTCAAAAATGCCCTAACTGTCTATTTTGATAGTTCAAAAATGCCCTAACAGTCTATTTTGATAGTTCAAAAGCCTAACGTCCTATTTTGATATTCAAAAATGCCCTAAAACTGTCTTTTTGATAGTTCAAAAATGCCCTAACAGTCTATTTTGGATAGTTTCACAAAATGTCCTAACAGTCTTTTTTGATAGTTCAAAAATGGCCCTAACCGTCCGATTTTGAATAGTTTCAAAATTTGCCCTAACTGTCCTACTCCTGAAGTTTCAAAATGCCCTAAACAGTCTATTTTTGATAGTTTCAAAAAAGGCCCTAACGTCGATTTTTGATAGTTCAAAAATGCCCTAAACTGTCCTATTTTTGATAGTTAAAAATCCCGCCCTAAACAGTCTATTTTGATAGTTTCAAAAATGGCCCTAAACGTCCCTATTTTTGATTAGTTCAAAAATGCCCTAACAGTCTATTTTGATAGTTCAAAAATGCCCTAACAGTCTATTTTGAAAAGTTCAAAAATGCCCTAACAGTCTATTTCTTGGGATATTTCCAAAAATGCCCTAAACTGTCCTATTTTGAATAGTTCAAAAATGCCCTAACAGTCTATTTTGAAGTTCAAAAATGCCCCCCTAAACTTGTTATATTTTGAATTATTTCAAAAATGCCCTAACAGTCTATTTTGAGTTCAAAAATCCCTACTGTCTATTTTTTGATAGTTCAAAAATGCCCTAACAGTCTATTTTGATAGTTCAAAAATGCCCTAAACTGTCTATTTTGATAGTTCAAAAATGCCCTAACAGTCTATTTTGATAGTTCAAAAATGCCCTAACAGTCTATTTTGATAAAAAGTTCAAAAAGCCCTAAATCTTGTTTTGATAGTTAAAAATGCCCTAAACTGTCTATTTTGATAGTTCAAAATGCCATAACAGTCTATTTTGATAGTTCAAAAATGCCCTAAAACTTGTCCTACCTTCTGATAGTTCAAAAATGCCCTAACTGTCTATTTTGATAGTTTCAAAAATTCTAAAACCTGTCTAACTCTGATAGTTCAAAAAATGCCCTAAAATCTACTCTGATAGTTCAAAAATGCCCTAACGGTCCCTATTTTGGTAAGTTCAAAAATGCCCAAACTGTCTACTCTGATATTCAAAAATGGGGGGCCCTAAACTGTCTTATTTTGATAGTTCAAAAATGCCCTAAACTGTCTATTTTGATAGTTCAAAAATGCCTAACATAAAATAACTATTTTGATAGTTCAAAAATGCCCTAAACTGTCCCTATTTTAGATAGTTCAAAAATGCCCTAACATCTATTTTGATAGTTCAAAAACTGCCATAACTGTCTATTGATTAGTCAAAAATGCCCTAAAACTGACTATTTTGATAGTCAAAAATGCACCTAAACAGTCTATTTTGGATAGTTCAAAAAATGCAAAAGGTGCTATTTTGATAGTTCAAAAATGCCCTAAAAATGTCTATTTTGCATAGTCAAAATGCCCTAACTGTCTATTTTGATAAGTTTCAAAAATGCCCTAACTGTCTATTTTGATAGTTCAAAACTGCCCTAAACTGTCTATTTTGATAGTTCCAAAATGCCCTAACAGTTATTTTGATAGTCAAAAATGCCCTAAACAGTTCATATGTTGATAGTTCAAAAATACGCCTAAACCTTTCTCATGTTGATAGTTCAAAAATGCCCTAACAGTCTATTTTTGGATAGTTCAAAAATGCCCTAAACTTGTCTACTCTGATAGTTCAAAATTGCCCTAAACTGTCTATGTGATAGTTCAAAAATGCCCTAAACTGTCTACTTGATAGTTCAAAATAAATGCCCTCAACTGTCTACTTTTGATAGTCAAAAATGCCCTAACAGTCAATTTTGACTTAGTTCAAAATTGCCCTAACTGTCTATTTTGAAGTTCAAAAAAGCCCTAACTGTCTACTCTGTGATAGTTCAAAAATGCCCTAAAACTGTCTATTTTGATAGTTTCAAAAATGCCCTAAACACTGTCTATTTGATAGTCAAAAATGCCCTAACTGTCTATTTTGATAGTTCAAAAATGCCATAACTGCTAAAACTGTCTATTTGATGTTCCAAAATGCCCTAACTGGCGATTGATAGTTCAAAATGCCCTAAACGTCTTAATTTGATTAGTTCAAAATGCCCTAACTGTCTATTTGTAGTTCAAAAAATGCCCTAACAGTTATTTTGATAGTTCAAAAAGCCCATAAAGTCTATTTTGATGTTTCAAAAAATGCCCTAAACTGTATATTTTGATAGTCAAAAATGCCCTAACAGTCATTTTGATAGTTCAAAAATGCCCTAACAGTCTATTTGATAGTTTCAAAAATGCCCTAAACTGTCTATTTTTGAGTTCAAAATGCCATAACAGGTCTTATTTGAATAGTTCAAAAAAGCCCTAAAACTGGCTATTTGGATAGTTCAAAATGCCCTAACAGTATATTTTGATTAGTTCAAAAATGCCCTAAAACTGTCTATTTTGATTAGTCAAAATGCCCTAACAGCTATTTTGATAGTTTCAAAAAATGCCCCTAAACTGTATATTTGATAGTTCAAAAATGCCCATAACAGTCTATTTTGATAGTTAAAAAATCCCAACAGTCTATTTTGATAGTTCAAAAATTGCCCTAACAGTCGATTTTGATAGTTCAAAAAATTGCCCCTAACAGTCTATTTTTTGATGTTCAAAAAGGGCCTAAACAGTCTATTTTTGGATAGTTCAAAAATGCCCTAAACTGTCTATTTTGACAGTTCAAAAAGGCCATAACAGTCTATTTTGAAGTTCAAAAGCCCTAACTGTTCTACTATGATAGTTCAAAAATGCACCTAATGTCTACTTTGATAGTTCAAAATGCCCTAAACTGTTCTACTCTGATAGTTCAAAAATGCCCTAAAACTGTTACTTTCTGATAGGTTCAAAATGCCCTAAACTGCTATTTTGATAGTTCAAAAAATGCCCTAAACGTCTATTTTGCATAGTTTCAAAAATGCCCTCAAACTGTCTATTTGATAGTTCAAAAAGTCCCTAACTGCCCTAAAACTGTATATTTTGATAGTTCAAAAAATTGCCCTACTGTCTATTTTGATAGTTCAAAAAATGCCCTTAAAACAGTCTATTTTTGATAGTTCAAAAATGCCCTAACTGTCTATTTTGATTAGTTCAAAAATGGCCCTAACAGTCTATTTTGATAGTCAAAAATGCCCTAACAGTCTATTCTGATAGTTCAAAAAGCATAAACTGTCTATTTTTGATAGTTCAAAATGCCCTAACAGTATATTGATAGTTCAAAAAAGCCCTAACAGTCATTTTGATAGTTCAAAATGCCCTAAAATGTCCATCTCGATTGTCAAAAATGGCCCTAACAGTCTATTTGATAGTTTTCAAAAATGCCTAAAATGTCTATTTTGATAGTCAAAATGCCCTAACAGTCAATTTTGATAGTTCAAAAAGCCTAAACTTCTATTTTGATAGTTCAAAAATGCCCTAACCGTCTATTTGATAGTTCAAAAATGCCCTAAACTTGTCTATTTGATAGTTCAAAAATTCCCCTAACAGTTATTTTGAAGTTCAAAAAATGCCCTAAACTGTCTATTTGAGAGTGCAAAAATGCCCAACAGTCTATTTTGATAGTTCAAAAATGCCCTAACAGTCTCTTTGCTAGTTCAAAAAATGCCCTAACAGTTATGTGATAGTTCAAAAGACGTAAAAAGTCATTTTGATAGTTCAAAACGGCCCTAACAGTCTATTTTGTAGTTCAAAAATGCCCGAAACTGTCTATTTTTGATAGTTCAAAAATCCCAACAGTCCCTATTTTTGATGTTTCAAAAATGCCCTAACTGTCTATTTTGATAGTTCAAAAATGCCCTAACTTCTATTTTGATAGTTTCAAAAATCCCTAACATCTATTTTGATAGTTCAAAAATGCCCCTAACTGTCTATTTTGATAGTTCAAAAATTCCCTAAACTGTCTATGTTTGATAGTTTTTTTTTTTTTCAAAAATGCCCTAGAACTGTCTATTTTGATAGTTCAAAAATGCCCTAACTGTCTATTTTATAGTTCCAAAATGCCCTAAAACTGTCTTTTTGATAGTTTTCAAAAATGCCCTAACAGTCTATTTTGATAGTTCAAAATGCCCTAACAGTCTATTTTGATAGTTAACAATTGCCCTAACCCTTCTATTTTTGATAGTTTCACAAATGCCCTAACGTCTATTTTTTTTTTTTTTTTTTTTTGATATTTCAAAAAATTGCCCTCCAAAACTGTCCTACTCTGATGTTCAAAAATGCCCTAACACTCTATGTTGATAGTTTCAAAAAATTGCCCTAAACTGTCTACTCTGAATGTTTTCCAAAAATGCCCTCACTGTCTATTTTGATACCCTTCAAATGCCCTAACAGTCTATTTTGATAGTTCAAAAATGCCCTAAACTGTCTATTTTTTGATATTTCAAAAAGCCCTAAACTGCTACTCTGATAGTTCAAAAATCCCTAAACTGTCTATTTTGATAGTTCAAAAATGCCCTACTGCCCTTATTTTGATAGTTCAAAATGCCTAACTGTCTATTTTGATAGTTCAAAAATGCCCTAACTGCCCTAAACTGTCTATTTTGATAGTTCAAAAATGCCCTAACTGTCTATTTTGATAGTTCAAAAATGCCCTAACTGTCTATTTTGATAGTTCAAAAATGCCCTAACTGTCTATTTTGATAGTTAAAAAATGCCCTATAACAGTCCCTATTTTGAGTAGTTCAAAAAATGCCCTACAGTCTATTTTGATAGTTCAACCAATGCCCTTTTTAAACTGTCTATTTTTGATAGTCAGTTTTCAAAAATGCCCCTAACAGTCTATTTTGATAGGTTTCAAAAATGCCCTAACAGTCTATTTTTGATAGTTCAAAAATTGCCCTAAAACTGTCCTATTTTGATTGTTCAACAAAAATGCCCTAAACAGTCTATTTTGATAGTTCAAAAATGCCCTAAACTGTCTATTTTGATAGTTCAAAAATGCCCTAACAGTCTATTTTGATAGTTCAAAAATGCCCTAAACTGTCTATTTTGATAGTTCAAAAATGCCCTAACAGTCTATTTTGATAGTTCAAAAATGCCCTAAACTGTCTATTTTGATAGTTCAAAAATGCCCTAACAGTCTATTTTGATAGTTCAAAAATGCCCTAACTGTCTATTTTGATAGTTCAAAAATGCTAACGTCTATTGTTTTGATAGTTCAAAAATGCCCTAACAGTCTAGGTTTTTTTGATAGTTCAAAAAATGCCCTCACAAAAGTCTGATTTTGATAGTTCAAAAATGCCCTAAACGGGCTAATTTTGTCTATTTTGATAGTTCAAAAAGCCTAACAGTCTATTTTGATAGTTCAAAATGCCCTAAACTGTCATTTTTGACAGTTCAAAAATAAAGCCATAACAAAAGTCTATTTTGATAGTTTTCAAAAATGCCCTAACTGTCTACTCTGATAGTAAATTCAAAAATGCCCCCCCCCCCCCTAAAAAAAAATGTAACTGTCTATTTTGATAGTTCAAAAATGCCCTAAACTGTCTACTCTGATAGTTCAAAAATGCCCTAAACTGTCTACTCTGATAGTTCAAAAATGCCCTAACGGTCTACTTTGATAGTTCAAAAATGCCCAAACTGTCTACTCTGATAGTTCAAAAATGCCCTAACTGTCTATTTTGATAGTTCAAAAATGCCCTAAACTGTCTATTCTGATAGTTCAAAAATGCCCTAACTGTCTATTTTGATAGTTCAAAAATGCCCTAAACTCGTCTATTGTTTGATAGTTCAAAAAAATGCCCTAACTGTCTATTTTGATATTTCAAAATGCCCTAAACTGTCTATTTTTGAATAGTTCAAAAATGCCCCTAACAGTAAACTATTTTGATAGTTCAAAAATCCCTAAAAAGCAGTCTATTTTGATTAGTTCAAAAACCTGCCCGCCCTAACAGTCTATTTTGATAGTTCAAAAAATACCCTAAACCCCCTAACTGTCTATTTTGATAGTTTCAAGAAAATGCCCTAAACTGTCTTACTAGTCTACTCTTTTGATAGTTCAAAAATGCCCTAACTGTCTATGTTGATAGTTCAAAAATGCCCTAAACTGTCTACTCTGATAGTTCAAAAATGCCCTCAACTGTCTATTTTGATAGTTCAAAAATGCCCTAACAGTCTATTTTGATAGTTCAAAAATGCCCTAAACTGTCTATTTTGATAGTTCAAAAAAGCCCTAAACTGTCTACTCTGATAGTTTCAAAAATGCCCTAACTGTCTATTTTTGATTTTAGTTCAAAAAATGCCCTAAAAACTGTCCTAAATTGTATTTTGATATTTCAAAATGCCCTAAAATGCCCTAACGGTCTATTTTGATAGTTCAAAAATGCCCAAACTGTCTACTCTGATAGTTCAAAAATGCCCTAACTGTCTATTTTGATAGTTCAAAAATGCCCTAAACTGTCTACTCTGATAGTTCAAAAATGCCCTAACTGTCTATTTTGATAGTTCAAAAATGCCCTAAAAACTGTCTACTCTGATAGTTAATTTCAAAATGCCCTAAATCTGTCTGTCCTATTTTTGATAGTTTCAAAATGCCCTAACTGTCTATTTTGATAGTTAAAAATTTCAAAAATGCCCCTAACGACGTCTTTTATTTTTTGATAGTTCAAAATACTTAACTGTCTATTTTGATAGTTCAAAAATGCCCTAAACTGTCTACTCTGATAGTTCAAAAATGCCCTAACTGTCTATTTTGATAGTTCAAAAATGCCCTAAACTGTCTATTTTGATAGTTCAAAAATGCCCTAAACTGTCTATTTTGATAGTTCAAAAATGCCCTAAACTGTCTATTTTGATAGTTCAAAAATGCCCCTAACCCATCAGTCTATTTTGTTTTTGATAGTTCAAAAATGCCCTAACTGTCTATTTTGATAGTTCAAAAATGCCCTAAACTGTCTACTCTGATAGTTCAAAAATGCCCTAACTGTCTATTTTGATAGTTCAAAAATGCCCTAAACTGTCTACTCTGATAGTTCAAAAATGCCCTAACTGTCTATTTTGATAGTTCAAAAATGCCCTAACTGTCTATTTTGATAGTTCAAAAATGCCCTAATCTGTCCTGTCTATTTTGATAGTTCAAAAATCCTAAACTGTCTATTTTTGATAGTTCAAAATACCTGTCCTATTTTGATAGTTTCAAAATGCGCTAAACTGTCTACTCTGATAGTTCAAAAATGCCCTAACTGTCTATTTTGATAGTTCAAAAATGCCCTAACTGTCTATTTTGATAGTTCAAAAATGCCCTAAACTGTCTACTCTGATAGTTCAAAAATACCCTAAACTGTCTATTTTGATAGTTCAAAAATGCCATAACAGTCTATTTTGATAGTTCAAAAATGCCCTAAACTGTCTACTCTGATAGTTCAAAAATGCCCTAACAGTCTATTTTGATAGTTCAAAAATGCCCTAACAGTCTATTTTGAAAAGTTCAAAAATGCCCTAACAGTCTATGTTGATAGTTCAAATATGCCCTAACTGTATTTTGATAGTTCAAAAATGCCCTAAACTGTCTACTCTGATAGTTCAAAAATGCCCTAACGGTCTATTTTGATAGTTCAAAAATGTCTAAACTGTCTCCTCTGATAGTTCAAAAAATGCCCTAACCGTTCCTATTTTGAATAGTTCAAAAATGCCCTAAACTGTCTACTCGAGTTCAAAAAATGCCCTACCTGTCTATTTTTGATAGTTCAAAAATAACTAAACTGTCTATTTTGATAGTTCTAAAATGGCCCTAAACTGGTCTATTTTTGATAGTTCAAAAAGCCCTAACATTCTATTTTTAATAGTTTCAAATGCCCTAACAGTCTATTTTTGATTTTCAAAACTGCCCTAACAGTCTATTTTTGATAAGTTCAAAAAATACCCTAACTGTCTATTTTGATAGTTTTCAAAAATGCCCAAACTGTCCCTACTCTGATAAGTTCAAAAATTCCCTAACTGTCTATTTTGTAGTTCAAAATGCCCTAAACTTTCTAGCCTCTGATGTTTCAACCTGCCCAACTGTCTATTTTGATAGTTCAAAAATGCCCTAAACTGTCTACTCTGATAGTTCAAAAATGCCCTAACAGTCTATTTTGATAGTTCAAAAATGCCCTAAACTGTCTACTCTGATAGTTCCCCAAAAATTGCTAAAACTGTTTAAACTCTTTTGATAGTTCAAAAATGTCTAAACTGTCTATTTGATAGTTCAAAAATGCCCTAAACCGTCCCTAAACTCGGATTAAAAGTCAAAAAGTCTAAAACCTGTCTTATGATCGTTTTCAAAAATTCTAAAAACTGTTCTTAAAAAAATTTTGGATTTTAGGTTTCAAAAATGCCCCTAACAGTCATTTTTGATAGTTCAAAAAATGGCCCCTAACAAGTCTATGAGATTTCCAAAAAATGTGCCCTAAACTGTCTATTTTGATAGTTCAAAAATGCCCTAAACTGTCTATTTTGATAGTTCAAAAATGCCCTAACAGTCTATTTTGATAGTTCAAAAATGCCCTAACAGTCTATTTTGATAGTTCAAAAATGCCCTAACAGTCTATTTTGATAGTTCAAAAATGCCCTAAACTGTCTATTTTGATAGTTCAAAAATGCCCTAACGTCTATTTTGATAGTTCAGAAAAATGCCCAACAGTCTATTTTGTGATAGTTTCAAAAATGCCCTAACAGTCTATTTATGATAGTTTCGAAATGCCCTAACGGTCTATTTTGATAGTTCAAAAATGCCCTAACAGTCTCTATTTTGAATAGTTCAAAATGCCCTACAATCTATTTTGATAGTTCAAAATGCCCTAACAGTCTATTTTGATTAGTTCCAAAAATGCCCTCCATCTATTTGTAGTTCAAAATGCCCTAACGTCTATTTTGATGTTCAAATATGCCTAACTGTCTATTTTTGATAGTTTCAAATGCCCTACACTGTCTATTTTGATAGTTCAAAAATGCCCTAACTGTCCTATGTGATAGTTTCCAAAATGCCCTAAACTGTCTATTTGATATTCAAAATGCCCCAAACTGTTCTATTTTGGATAGTTCAAATGCCCCCAACTGTCTATTTTGATAGTTTCAAAAATGCCCTAAGCTGTCTATTTTGATTACGTTCAAAAATGCTCCCAAACTGTCTATTTTGATAGTTTTCAAAAATGCCCTAACTGTCTTTTTTGAATAGTTCAAAAATGCCCTAACTGTCTATTTTGATAGTTCAAAAATCCCTCCTGTCTATTTTGATAGTTCAAAAATCCCCAACTGTCTATTTTGATTAGGTCAAAATGGTCCCGAACTTCTATTTTGATAGTTCAAAAATGCCCTAACAAAAATCTCCTTTTGATTAGTTCAAAAATGCCCTAACAGTCTTTTATTTTGAAAATAAGGTCAAAAAGAAAAGCCTAACCAGTCCTAGTTTGATAGTTCAAAAATTCCCTAACAGTCTTTAAAAAGTTTTGATAGTTCAAAATGCCCTAAAAACCTGTCTATTTTGATAGGTTTTTCAAAAATGCCCCTTAACTGTCTTTTATTTTTGATAGTTCCAAAAATTTGCCCTAACTGTCTTAAAAATTTTGACTAGTTCAAAAAATGACTTAAAATGTCTATTTTTGATAGTTCAAAAAATGCCCCAACTGTCTTTTTATTTGAAAAAATAAAGTCACAAATGGCCCCAACTGTCTATTTTGATAGTCAAAAATGCCCCTAACTGTCTATTTTATGAGTTCAAAAATGCAAAACTGTCTATTTTGATAGTTTCAAAAAATGCCCCAAACTGTCTATTTTGATAGTTCAAAAATGCCCCAACTGTTATTTTGATAGTTCAAAATGCCCTCAACTGGTCTATTCTGATAGTTCAAAATGCCCTAAACGTCTATTTTGATAGTTCAAAAAAATGCCCTAACTGTCTATTTTGCTAGTTCAAAAAATGCCCTAACTGTCTATTTTGATATTTCAAAAATACCCTAACGTCTATGTGGATTAGTTCAAAAATCCCCAACTGTCCATTTTGATAGTTCAAAAATGCCCCAACTGTCTATTTTGATAGTTCAAAAATGCCCTAACTGTCTATTTTGAGTTCAAAAATGCCCCAACTGTCTATTTTGATAGTTCAAAAATGCCCTAACTGTCTATTTTGAGTTAAAAAATGCCCTAACTGTCTATTTTGATAGTTCAAAAATGCCCTAACTGTCTATTTTGAGTTCAAAAATGCCCTAACTGTCTATTTTGATAGTTCAAACACAAAAAAAACTAAAAATGCTTATACCTGAGTATTTTGATACTAGTTTTATCACAAAAAGTGCATTAATCATGAAAGTGATATGAAAATTCAGTAATTGGTGAATATTTCAACGTGAAAAATACAGCAAATAGGTGAATTTTCCACGAATAATGTGTATGTATTTTCCAGAGAAATCCTTGAATCAGTGAGTTTGCGAATTGAGAGCCTCCGAATCCAGAGGTTTACTGTATCAAGCTAAATAATAAAAACAATGCACTGTTTTATTTCAAACCAGCACTATAAGAGAACGATTTGTCACTAAGATAAAATGAAAAAATAACCAACCTTTTCACTCCGTGCTCAGGATTGTCAACTTCATCCTCGTCCGACACTTCAGAGCTCGAGCTGTTTCTCCTGTAATTTGGGAGCGTTCAAAAAATTCAAACAAGTCATTCCGACGTACAAAACGCCAACACTCATGCTTGGCTCCTCCATGCATGGGAACAGTCACAAGCACACAGCAATATTAGTGATTATTAGAAATCGTTCAAAATCAACCTTTCTCTTTAATGCGGAATTACGAAGGCAATTCTGAATACGACAGAGTTGACTAATAAATACTTTGGCTTTACACTATCTGTCATGCAAAATCAACCTTGCTTTTTAATGAGGAATTACAGAGTCAATTCTGAATATAACTAAGTAAATTAATGCTTTTCATTACAATTACTGTATTATTAGAAGGAAAACAGAAGAAATGATAAAAAACATGACAAAAATGAGTTAACGAAAGTATTTGGAAATAAAGAATGAGGAAAGAGGAGATTAACAAAAGGAATAAATTGATAAATGCAACTGAATGATGGAATATAAATGGAAAATAAGATTGGACATGAAAAAAGTCAAAGAAACAAGACTGAAAAAAGGAAAAAGTAATTTCACACACAAATAAGAGGGGAGAAAAAAAATGAGAGTAGAAAGTAAAAGTGAATTCAATGGATATATGAATCAACTTATACATATATTCTACGAACACAGGATTTTAAGTATTATCAAAATGTCATATGAGTTTCTTTCTACTGCTTTCACTCTCCCTCTAAACAGTTTACGTTAAATTTGAAAGTCGCAACGAGCCCAGGCTAATTATGAAGTAAAATGGGGGATGTTTTTGTCTCGTACTAAGAAGAAATAAAATATACTTCTTCTAATGTAACATGGTATATACATTTCTCTCACCTTCCTCTCTTTTACAAAGCTTGAATTTTCAGAGGTACAGAACCTGCAGCACTAAAGCTTATTGGTTTAATTTCCAAGAATTGGAAGAAATTTAAAATGTTAGGGAAAAATGTCAAAATACTTTGCATTTCTACTTAGTCAACTAATTCATCCTCACTGGAAAGGGACAACAAAAATGAGTTAACTTTGAACTTTGCCACACAGCATTCAAATTCCAAAAATTGCATGAATGTATATGTATGGATAAATTCCCCTGTCGGAGCTCAAAAAATATATATATGTTTTCAATTCAGTCTTTACATGGGACACATCAGGGTCAATTTATGCGGTACTGGTTAAGCAAAAGACTAAAATTTGAAATGAAATACAGACACTCCCCTTACTTCAAGAATTTCAACCTGTAAATTTCCTGAGGTAGCCATGCTGAAGGTAGGAACAATTAGCTATAACCTCTTTACTTTACAAATTCATTAATTACAAAAATAAGTTATGTTGATTTAAGTATACTGAACACTGCATGGCAACAAGAAGCCCTTGCCAGTTGGAAGTTCAGTTTGTATATAAGGGAGTGTTTGTACATAACCTATAGTACTATTAAATCTGCACACTGTATATGTGCCTTTGCTCAATCACAAAAAAACACAGCACTGCATTTCTACAAGCTTTCAATAGCAAACAAACATAAACGTGCAAACTTTCA
This sequence comes from Macrobrachium nipponense, assembly GCF_015104395.2. Taxonomy (NCBI): domain Eukaryota; kingdom Metazoa; phylum Arthropoda; class Malacostraca; order Decapoda; family Palaemonidae; genus Macrobrachium; species Macrobrachium nipponense. Next base: position 69,398,669 of record NC_087214.1, read on the forward strand.
CTCACCGGTGTAGCTGAGGAAGTTTCGTAGCGGTCCAGGCTCGAACTTCTCGTCCCTTCTCCTTGACTTCTTCCACCAGTTCGAGACCCATTTTCTTCACTTCTTTTAGCCCTTTCCCCACCCTTCCTTCAGAGTGTTCTTCCCCGTCGGAATTTTGGTGGCAGGTGGCGGTGGACGTACGCTTGTCCCCGCGCGTACTCCTCCTCAGCAGTTTCCTCTTCACGAACTTCATGCTATGACTAGATAGGGACGCCTTCTCGTACGAGGAGACGTTATCTTTGAGAGAAGCGTCTTCGTCTTCTCCTCTGTACCTAGATTCGCTTTGCAATGAGCTCATATTCACATTCGAGCTATCGCCGGGCAGGTCGTTCAAGACGCTGTCGCTGTCTCTGCTGGGGAAACCACCTGGCTCTAAATACTTGCCGCCCTTACTACTGTCTTCTTGACGATAAGCTACCTGAACATCTGGGGTGACTTCCACTTGACTAGATATAATAGAACTCAGTGTGGTACTAAGGGTGTGATCATCTGACAAGCCGTTGTCGAAAGAAGACCTCCTGCTACTGGGAGTAGACTGCGTTACGGTTTTCACGAGAACTTCGTTGGTCCCCTTAACGAGGTGCATCAAAGTGGACCCTTGGGGCCCCTGAGGGACGCTCGGAGACTGAGCACCCTGGGGTGACTGTAAGCCAGCGTGACCTACATCTAAAAGTCTGTCAATAAATAATGATAAAAAGTTAGGCACTGAAAGACTTTTTGAATTAAAATACAGCACAATTTACATTACTGAATATAAAGTAAACTTAAAAACATTGATGTAGAGAAAAAACGTGGACTTCATTTCGTGTAATCAAAGCTGTCTGTATAAAAATTTGTCAATCATATGTGTCTGAATACATATCTCTAACTTCATACATCCAGAATAAACTTTTTAATTTCTTTTCTTTATCCTATTTCCATTAATTTACTTATATATCTAAACTGACATTTGCCACTATAATGCAACAGTTACAAACGACTAGAATAGAATAGAATATAGAATTTAGGCCAGAGGCCAAGCAATGGGACCTATGAAGTCATTCGGCGCTGAAATGGAATTGACAATGAAAAGGTTTGAAAGGTGTAACAGGAACTGTTAGGAGATAGTGGAAAGTAAGGTGGAAGAAAGAGAATATGAAAGGTGGTACAGTAAAAGGAATGAAAGGGGTTGCAGCTAGGGGACGAAGGGGCACTGCAAAGAACCTTAAGTAATGCCTGCAGTGCACTGCATGGGGCGCACTGATGGCACTATCCCCCTACAAGGACAAACGACTAGAAAACTACTTACTTGTGCCTGGAGTCATCCCATCGACCAAACGCCAAGTCAATGCCGCTCACAAAGGCATACATCTGGTCGATTATGACCATCTTCTCGTGATGGGCCCAATACAGAACACCTCCAGCGTAGTGGTCTGGGTGCCGTAGAATCTGAAGCAATGCAAAACGTTTTAGATGCTGGTTAAGTCGGTACCTATACAGTGCAAAACTTATTTTAAAGGACACTTAGTAATTCTTTCTAAAATGGTCAGTCAACATAAGTGTGGAATGATACATAAATGCCTTCACTAATCAAACCAAAATTTCCTTAACAGTTTGTTAAGTAACATGGACCCTGAGTTACAGCTGCACTTGAATATCATCTAGATACTTTACAGATTACAGCAGTCCTCCCATGTAGCTCCTGCACTAAACTAATTTGTATTTTACACTCAACATTCCATTAAAATGATTTATTTAAAATATATCACACCTCAAAATGGTACCCTAGCGAGAAATGACGATAATAATGTAGCCAATAAGAACAGAAGTTCGTGAAATTGAAGTACGACTTCACTTCGCTCTCACCTTGATGTTCTCGTGAAGTTGTCCAACAGTCTGCTTGGTCAAGATGGAACTGATCCCAAGGGCCAATTCCACCTCCTTGTAGAGAAGGATGAACACCATAACTCCGCGTTCGGCCTGCCGACGCAAAACCTCCGCCAATCTGCGAAAAGGACTCTCAGATTAGGACACTGCTCCATTAGAGGAATGAAAGATATGGTCATTTTTATTATTACAAATTTCCTTTAATCTGTGAAAATGATACTTCAGAACACTGCTCCATTAGAGGAATAAAAAGTATCGGAATTTTCATTTATTAATGAAAATTAGACTGATTAATACGGTATAAAGTTTGGTTAAAAGTGAAGAAATAGAAAACGTAGCTAATTTTTGAAGTCATTTATATTTCTGCCATGTATATAAACAAAAGCCCTTTATATATGGGTTGTCTTTGCGCATGCGTGACCTTGCTGTGGACTTGAAACCAGGGAATGTCATGGTGGCATTTTCATTTATAAAAAAAAAAAAAAAAAAAAAAAAAAAAAAAAAAAGACCTATAATACCAAGTTTGGTTGGAAAAATTAATAATAACTCAAGCCCTTTTGTACAGAGGGTCTTCTACATGCATGCATGAACCAACTGGGAGATTTACACTTCAGGAGGTGGGTAGTCTCTGTATTTGACTAGAGTTGGATGCCATATGGAAATGCTATTCTCCTAGTTGCATATGCAGTCAGGTAAGGGATGACCTGACACCTTAACAGAGGTCAAAGGTTATGGTTTTCAGTATCCTAGCCTTTCTTTTACAATAAATAAACCCATTTAATTCCCGTGAGTAGTCCCCCAATTGGAGTTGGTTGTCATCCAGAAGTGCCATTCTCCCGGTTGCATATGCAACCAGGGATGACCTGACTCCTTCGCAGAGGTCAAACGTCGTTTTTCAGTATTCCAGTCTAACTTTCAGATCAACAATAAATCAATTTAATATCAGAATGGCAGCCTATCTTTTAAAACATAACATGAATAAACCCATTAAATTCCCAAGCAAAATATCTACCTCCATTTACATCCTGTGAGATCCGGGCGTTTCAAATATATCTCGGGGCTCATCCACCAGTCCGTGATGAAGATCTCCTCTCTAGCCGACTCCAGCATCTCAGCCACGTCCCACATGTAACGAGAACCGTCAACGTACCTGAAAAGTGCAGTAAAAAAAAAAAAAAGTCACACATATGTTTAACAAAAGGTGGGTATCTTAAACCTTTGAGTTTTCAAAGACATCAAATTTTTCAGTTCCTTAAGATTCTCATGATGTCAAGACATCAGTGAAAAGATAAAAAGTAATTGTCAAATACTTTGATGTCTCATAGCAGTGGGATGAAGTATGAAACATGTAGGGGGTGGCTGAACTTCCTCTTACTATAACATGGCCATTTGAGGTGAATTATCAATAAATATCATGTGCATAAAATATATAAGCTTTAGAAAACCAGAATTTTTTGTTGGAAAACAAAAACTTAAAGTTTCAATATCTGGTGCATGCAAAACACTAGTCAAAGTTTCTCAACATTATTGCCATATTTTCAGCAATGACTAGCTTCCATGTATGAGAGTCACATATAAAGTAAACAAATTTGAATGAACAGTATTTGAAAGATATTTGCAGTTTTAGCAATCAGAAACTTGCTTTTTTATCAAGAGATTCATAAAATTACAGGTTCAATAATGATCAGAGAAACAAAACCTCTTCATTTTGATACATGTTACTGTCACAGTAACCAACATTGAATTGCCTGCAGTTCTGCAGACAATAGACTACTGTATTTCTCTTTCAGGTCATAACTATAAGATTTAGTGCTATACAGATCTACTGCAATTATGGCTACAGTGCCACCTCAAATTAATGAACCACGACTCAGAAAACTTCTGTACTAACCAGCTAAACTACTATGATTATTTCTTACTATGCTACCATTTCAGATGTCCTAAATCTTTAAGTAAACATCTTTAATTGAAAATAAAGTGTAAAGCACATGTTAGATTATGTTAGGAACTATGTGGAATTGCTGTTAACTGAATGATAAGGAAAATATTCACATGCAGGCTACAAGGCTACAACATAGTTATTGTTACTTATATTGGACTTTGTTCCCCAAAAGTGTCAATTAAGTTGAGGTTCTATTTTTGAAATAAAGTGGACAGCAATTCATGTAATAACATATGAACACTAGCAATTAATTAACAACAAGACAGCATATTTACCAGCGAGCATATGAAGATTTCCGTACAGGTGCAAACGAATCGTAACGTCTGTCGCGATGGATGAAGTCCCTACCTGCAAATAATCATTCTATATAATAAAAACATGAGAGAAAACTCCTTCGTTTACAAAACAAACTACTACAGAAGAATAATGTTTCCAGTAAATGGCTTACAGCTATGAATGGCATGCAATATAAAATTTAGGCCAAAGCCATGCACTGGTACCTATGAGAGCATTCAGTGCTGAAAGGGAAATCGAGCTTAACGAGTTACAAAGTGTAACAGGAGGAAAACATCACAGTAGCACTCTGAAACTGTTAGGAGAGGGGGAATAAGAACAGAGGTACTGTACAAGGAATGAAAGAGGTTGCAGCTAGAGGCCAAAGGAATGCTGCAAAGAAGCCAAAGTAATGCATACAGCGCACCATGGAGTAAAACTTTAATTCTTTGAGATAGTCATAAGGATCTACTAAAATTACACAAGAGACAGTGGAGGGGATCTGACCTACAATACTGACCGTACTTCTGCTGATTTCTGTGTATCTGCTTGATCCACTCCTTCTGACTAGCCTCGCTGTCACATCTGAACACGACAGACCTGGAAGACAGTGTTTCAATGAATTCTTCACTTTACGTTATCACTGAATAGACATTTTAAAAAGGAATTCTACTTTTTTTTTTTTAGCAAAAAACATAGAAGAGAATAAAATAGTATAGCATTTAAGGGTCTAGGACAACTGGCCACGGCCGACTGGCCGTGGTCCAGCTGGCCGTGGCTGACTGGCCGCAGCTCAACTGGCCGCTGGGGACGACTGGCCGCAGCGGTAAGAGAGAGAGAGAGAGAGAGATTTTTTTTTATCTTTTGAAGGAAACTAGTGTTTATTTATTTATCTATTTTTTTTAAATACCCTTTTGATTTTTGTGATTGTTGTTATTGGTTATAAACTCTCGAATAAAACTGGTTTTTATTGTTATTAATGGTTGTAAACTATTTTCATTTTTTAAATGAGAGCTTGATACTTTGCCAATTGGACTGTTTCCTGTTTTAAATACATTGTTGAACTTTGTAATTATTGTTAATGGTTATAAACTATTTATTTCATGTATGCATATCATTTTTGAAAAGAGGTTTTCTCTAAGAAAAGAATAATACTTAAAATGTAAATTTTATTACACAGCTGAATTACACAGAAGTTACATAAAATCTGAATTACTGGAATAAAAAATTTAAGAAAATAAAAGATAATTAAATTTCACTAAAAAGCTGAATCATTGAATAAAAAAATCAAGAAAATAAAAGATAATTAAAGATAAAAAAAGTTATTTCATTAAAAAGTTGAATTATTGGAATATAAAAACTGCTTAAAATAGCAGCTACATAACTATATATCTTAAGAGAAGTTATGAGCAATTCCTCTCAGATACTCTTCGTCTTTTAGATTTACTGTATCTAAATATTTTCTGTGTGTGAGAGAGAGAGACAGAGACAGACAGATAGACAGAAATAATTTTTTTTCTCTCATCTCTTCGTCTATGGCCAGTTGGGCTGCGGCTAGTCGGCCCCTGCGGCCAGTTGGGCTGCGTCCAGTCGGCCATGGCCAGTTGGGCCATGGCCAGTCGGTTGCGACCAGTTGTCCCATAAGCCAAATGCAGTGACCTATAAGATCACTCAACGCTGAAGGGAAGGGAAATGTAGTAGAGCAATCTGACAGGTGCAAAAAGAGGAAACCCTCACAGCTGCACTATGAAACACGACCTGGGAATATGTTTACAATTCTCTCATCTTTCCATAACGTAATTTCACCAACCTGGACAAGTTTGATATGAGCAACGCGTTCCTGATACCGATGATCCTGTAACCATGGGAGACTTCGAAATATGAGTCCATGAGCATAACACTGCGGATCTCTCCGCTCTCGGGCGTCAGGAAGAAGAGGCAGGTTTCCTTTAGTACCAGCCACTTGTGCTTGTATCTACCTGTAACTGGACTCCAGCACCTGGATGAGAGAAGATGCAATGCATTACTGCTCCTAAAACAATTCTCTTTGAACTTTCAATATTTTATTTACACTTTTATCTATTTCAATAATTTATTTACACATTTATCTATTTATTATTTTGTTAATTTATCTTTGTTTTCTAATAACCAAACTGTTCTGTATTTTTTATGACCTGCAACTTCTCTCAAATGAACTCTATATTCTCCGGAAGCTTGACTTTGAAGTCGAATGGCCCCTGTAGGCCTGTTCCATGTGCATATGGTTCACCTCTTGAATAATAATGATAACAAACATGATTCATGCAATGATCCACAGCAACAAGAGCATACATGTAATCAAAACTTTCCAAATGCAGACTCCTCCAAGAAAAATCAACAATTCAATACCAAAAGAAATGTGAAGGAAGTCTGATCAGAATGCAGATTATCTGCCATTTTATCTGCTTCAGGGAGAAAATAACCCACCCCATTTAACCCAGGCTGTACAATGAAGTACAATAAAGCACCAAGAAGACGTTCCTCTTCCCAGAGAGCCTTGTAACATGCAACCACATCCTAAAGACATTCAGCATGTTCTGATTTAATATTAAAACAGATGCACATAAGGAAGTTTTCTGCATTTTCATGGCGAGTTCGTACCATGGACTAACACCTAAGGCTTTCATATTATCATAAGAATCCAACTCTCTGTGCAAGGTTTGAAATTCTGATAAAATCTGAGATACTTAGAATCAAAGGACACATAAGTTCAGGCACACTCAAGACATCGAGTGCAGGAGTGAAATGCCATTACCAAATTAACAACAAAAGTTTGGTCAAAACCAAGATACCACAAGTCACAACAGACAAACGCCAAATACATAGGAGACGGAACTTTCAGACGTTCAAGACATAGTTCAAGAATGAAATGAGGAAATACCATCATGAGACTAAAAACAAAGGCTTACCAAACTCCATGTAAATATTCAAGACTAAAGTGGGATTTAAGACACACATTAAAAGTGCCTGAAAGCATAAAAAGTGTTTCTTGTGTGGCATACATTGCTAGTGGAACGAGTCATTCCAAGTCATTCAATTAGGTCTTCAAGGGAGACTAATTCCCTTCCTGTATTATACACATGCAAAAACACAAGCAACTGAAATTCCTATTCAAACTTACAAGACTAAAAGAACAAAAACCAACACAATAGTACATTTAAATCCAAGCAGACAAGATTTTTCTCAAAGCATTCTGAAGTAAACAAAACTCCACCAATAATTATGAAAGAAATACGGTCATCATTAAATCTCTACAATTATATGATACACTATAAAATGTTAATATAACTAAGAACCTAATTACAGTAATTACAAATCTCTCACTACTGACATCATTTGAAAACTTGACTACAAAATTACCTCAAATACCTTTGGATAGCAAAGTAACACTCAGCATTAATCTATATGTAAAGACTCAGTTTTTTCAAACGCTCCACATGCAGTACTAAACTGGCTACTGACATAAAAGTGTAAGGAATTATTTCAAAACTTCCAAGTACAAAAGACAATGTTTGTTACCTGAGAGAATTAATCATAAAATATAGTCCTAACTAAAGTTGTAGTGTTTTCATTTTGACACAGAATAAATAGAATGCCATAAATATTACCATGAAAAGGCAATAACCATAATTTGATGGTGGGGGAACATGCGATCGAAGACTTGACAAAATTGTAAGTGTTCAGTAAAAGAGCCAAATGGAACCTGATAATTTATTATTAATATATTGTACCTCTATTTGGACACTCAAGAAATGTACTTTTCAAATATATTGTAAGAAAAATGTACTTTTCAAATATATTGTAAGAAAATACAGTATGTAATAGATAACTAATAAATCTATTTCGCCACTGTAATATCATAAACAGGGCTTTGCAACCTACATTACCTTAACTAAGCATGCAGAGACAATTACAAATTACTGAAACAAACAGGCACTGTAAAAGGAATGTAAGATCTCAAGTGCTATGACAGTAAAACAACATCATACTGACTTACATACATCTACGCCTTGACCCTAGGTTATAGGTAAGTAAAAAGAGTTCATCACGAAGGAAATAGAGGTGCCTCGACCTTCTCACGACAGCTTTAGCATGACAGTACCACAAGGAGATGATGACGACGAATCACTACACTTACATTATCTTAGAAATGACAAAGACTCGGAATCATACTTACAGCTAACGAGACTTTCCACTCTTTTATTTTTCCATGAAAAAACAAAAATAAAAATAAATGAGTACTACTCATTACACATTATATTCAGTACACGTTTTTACATAAAAACAACAACATATAACTTGATGTTAGGCAAAGCACTCTACATATTCATTCTGTAGAAATAAAAATAGGCTTTGCTGTAGCCATTCAATCTTTCAAGTCCTGAATATAAATACAGACAGTCCCCAGTTATCAGGGGGGGTGGGGGTTCCATTCCCGGGGATGTGCCGTTAAGCGAAAACCACCAATGACCGAAAATTGCCGATTTACGGCGCCATAATGGCCCTTACGAGGCAGATAACCTGTCATTGGTGCCATAAGCACCCCCATGGTTCCCCTGTTAGGTTTGTTATGGCGCCATTACTCTATTATTAGCACCTTACGGCCCCATAAGGTGCCCGTAACCAGAACTCGACCTGTTATGACACCCTAAATCGCCGATTTTATGGCGCTAAACAAGCGTCATAAAACCAGATCGCCGATAACCGGGATACTGCCTGTAACTTAGAATGGACAAATTATAAATGAAACCATTAACTACAAAAATAACAGGAAATATGCAGCCAAATACATGTAGGTAAACTTAATAAATAAGAAATGATTCTGGTTTGTGATCAGTATGAAATACAATTCCATTCAACATCATAATTGTTCTAAAAGCTACCACATCCAACCACAAACTGAACTGGTTTTTCAGTTAAATGCTATCACATACAACCACACATAGAACTGGTTTTTCAGTTAAAAGCTACTGTATAAAACCACACACTGAACTGGTTTCCTTTCACATTACAATTATCAATCAGCAACACGAAGAAATGTTGGACGTACCAGGAACAACACCCGTTGGAGTTGTAGCTTCCAATCCTCTTCCTCACTAGTCCTTCCTTGTGTTTGCTTCCTAACTCCTTGATGAAAGATACTGGGGAGATCTGAAATCAGACAGGTGTTGTTAGAGTACTCAAAAGATTTGTGCTTGTATGTGGTAGACTTTAGAATATACTTAGATTCTTTTATGTTATAGACAGATGAACTGCAAAATAAGATGTGCATTTAGGACTTAGGAGAGGAGGAATACAAGGGTGCCTTTTAGAATACTGAAGAAAGTTATTTTCTTTTCTGTCATGCGCACACGAGCTGGCCTTGTGATAAGTTTCTAGGGCGTAAGAGAGAATCAAACTGGTATAGGGTGATAAAACCACCTCTTCAGAAAAAAAAAAATTAGATTAAGGGAGTCAGGACTAACAATGACAGAATTTCAAGTCAACAAGACCATGAAGTTTTTGTAAATATTTAACACAGTACCTAGCAATTCATCAGAGCTGTGAAATCACACATCGTTAAAATACTCAAAAGAGTTACGATTTGTTTCTAGGGCCTACGAGAAGAGGAGAACTAAAAGTACTCAAAAGAGTTACGATTTGTTTCTAGGGCCTACGAGAAGAGGAGAACTATTAGGTAATAGAACTGCGTCTTGGAAAAAAGATTAAGGGAATCAGAACAAATGATGACAGAATTACATGTAAACAAGACTATGAATTTTTTGTATATATCTATCATAGTACCTGACAATATATTAAAGTACTAAAGGGTTTACAAATCAACTACATAGTAAGCATTTTGAGAACTAATGAATAACTCAAAGCATACTTCAGTCTTTTCAGTAAAAAATATGCCAATTATATGACCATTTATAATTTACTTTTGACTCTTCCGATTTGCTTTGCCCTAAATTTCAACCCTCCGTGTTCTGTGAACATCAATAACTCTCAGTCTCTTCATACTGAGCTGTCCAACTTCTTGATCCCTTTCTTTCTCAAAACCTAACTTCTTATAAAAGAAAGAATTCTTCAGGGAGGTCCTATGATGTCAAGGATACTATCTTAGACCAGGTTAAATTAGGATGAAAGAGTTCTCTGCCTCACTGACTTCATACCAACTGTCAAATTTCTTTCATCTTTTCCTTTTACCAAATCTAACAGTGCTTCATCGAAGTCCTGTCACATCCAAGATTTGATGTTTGGTTAAACTACTTTACAGAACTTTCCAAGACCAGTCTAGAATAGGACACACAATTCCCTGTATCACAGACTCATACCACAGAAAATCATAAAGGAGCAAAAGGCAATACGGACCTCATAGAAGTGACAGCCTTACCTCGAGAAATTCAATGAGTGACTGGTGATTACGGTACAGGGGATGGTACAAGATATTCCTCAGGTAGGTCTGCAAATCCGCCAACACGCCCTTGTCCATCGACTGGAGGGCCCGACGAGGGTACCTGCAATTAGATGCTGTTTTAGAAATTACAATGGCCATATGTATGACATTTATTATCATTATAATTATATTATTATCATTCAGAAGTTAAATTCTTATTCATATAGAACAAGCCTGCAGGGCCACTGACTTGGATAATAGGAAATATAAAAAGAAGAGATCACTCATTAGATAATAAAAAAAAGATACATTACTAAATTAATAAACAGAAATATAATTGAATTATTAAAATACAAAGTCAATTGTTTCAGGATAGTACTGTATTGCACCTTTGCTTGAACTTATTAAGTTTAATTCAACAGTACGTAACTATGTTTTATAATTGCTAGGCAAAAATTATGTTGGGCAAATTAAAAATCAAGACAGGCAAGATGACGGAAGCTCACAATTTCATTCAAACTCAAGGACAAGTTAAAGAATGTGAGTTATCAGAAATGCAAACAAATGGAATGCAAGTTATCATAAATAAATACGTAGTATACTTCAATAAATTGCAAGTTATCAGAAAAACCATGTAAGCCAAATAAGATACAGCCATCAAATCCCACTCACTTGACCATCCTCCGATGAGTTGCCTTTCCTCCGTCCTCATTCATTTCCTCGATCTTCTCCGCTCTCCTCATCTGGATGCGCATGCTCTGCCTTCGGATGCGAGCTTCTCTGGTAGCTGCGGGAAGCTTCAGTTTTGTCCTGCGGTTAGAGAGATAACAGTCGTGAATGACTTTCCTCAAGGAGGCTCCTCACCTACATAACAGAATGAGGATCTTCAGTTATTACAAGGCTGACCAGAAGGAAATTCTGCGGAATATTCTTTCAGGAACTTGTGACAAAGATTTGCTATTAGTTACTGTTTAAAATCTTCTTCTTTCCCACCGTTATTCCTACACTAAGGGATCGGTTGCCTGAAGCGCCTTTCCTTACAACATCAGGGCATGGTTTATTATTTGACAAAGGGGTTTTTACAACTTGCTGTCATCAACCACAGTTATTGGCAGTGAGCTTCGCCTTTGACTAAAAAATCCACCTGCAAGGCAGCAGTTTCCACAGTTATTGGTGGTGGGCCTAACCTTTTACTAAAAAAGGCAGCAGTTTCCACAGTTATTGGCAGCGGACCTAGATTTTTACCATAAAAAAGTATGACTGCAAGGCAGCAGCTGTCCTTTTAGTTGCCTTTTACGGCACACAGGACCTACGGTGGTAGTATTCTTACACCCCTACCACATGTAGTCAGTCAAATACAGTACTACAGAAACTTAGTGAAATGTAAAAAGCCTTTAACTACTTGATTTTACAGAAACAACAATTTTCCCTTTTATAGCTTACTGTGACTTTATTTTTCTATGGTTCTAAAGTCATTCTGAAGCTGAATAAATGTAGTACTTTCATATATGAAAAAAGAAAACCACAAAAAGTAAAAATGACAAAATCTGCCGGCTGACATCAGAATCCCAAAGGATCTAGCAACAAAACATATAATTCAACCTAACTGTTTTAGCCTTGAAAAAAAGTCAGTATACATACAAAAGTTAGTAAAGTAATGATGTACAATTTACTGGAATATAGATTAAGGCCAAAGGTCATTCAGTACTGAAAGGGAAACTCGGTATGAGGAAGGTTTTAAAGGTGTAACAAAAGGAAAACCTTACAGTTGCACTATGAAACTATTTTTAAAAGAGGGTAAAAAAGTAAGATAGAGGAAAAAGAATATAAAGGGGGGTTGCAGCTAGGGAACAAAGGAACGCTGCAAAGAGCTTCAAGTAACGCCTACAGTACACTGGACTAGGTAAGGTGATGGCACCATCACCCTACGGAGGCCATGTGATAAAACGTGCAACGTGCTCACCTCAAGATGATCAGCTGGCTGTGAAGGTTGGTCACTTGAGACACCTTCTTTCTGATGGTCCACTTGAAGTCGCCATGTTCCAGTTCTATCTGTAAGCTGGAAAAATAGAAATATAAGTGTTTTAAATGCAACAAAGCTGTTCACACAATCCCATCAGATCATACGCAGCCCTCCTTCAAAGACATTTGGGCCACATAATGAGGCTCAAATTGACTGACGGCTTCGATGAATCAAATAAATTATTAAATAATAAACTAATAAACTTATTAACTTTTTGAATAATGGAACTATTACAATTTACATGAAACACATCTCTTAACACCAGCTAGTCAAATCATAGAGAGCCTTCGTTCAGATATTTGGTCAGCAAATGAGGCATAAATACACTAATTCGTGATGAAACGAATTAAATAATAAGCTTATTACAATATGTACACAAACAATACTCATATTTCTAAATGACCAGGTGCATTCATTTTAATGAGGGGGTGTGAAAATAGTTGTCGAAAGAGAGCCCAAGTTGGGAAATAGAGTCGCAGAAAGAGCAACGTTCTTTTGGAGGATGAAGGAGCACTGCCTAAAATTCTATGGTCTCACACAAGATATGGAAACCTTTTTAGGTACTTTTTTTTTTTTTAGGGGATCAAGAGGTAAAGGCAAGTTATACGCTCTACAATTCAACTTGATATAAATTCTGTTCAAGAAAAAAGGTTGATTAGTGAAATATGAAAGTATAGAGCATACATACAAGATACATTTACTAGTTCTACTACACATCAAATGAAATAAAACCAAATGTAATAAAAACATCCTTAGCTTTGTTCAAATTCAACAACAGTGAATCAAAACTGAACATCAGTTTTTAAAAGTAAATCAAAATGAACCTCATAACTCCTGAGGCTGTGTTTAATAAACATAGTGGACTAAAGAGGTTCTGTTTGATTACTGAACTACTTATATACACATCTGAAAAGAACACAAGAGAGACTAAACATAAAAATCAGCAGTCCAAACTTGACATTGTTACCCTCCAAAGCTAACTCTCACAGGAGAGAAAACAAAACAGCTGTGTTATAATTTGAATCCTCAGTTGCCAAATTCAAAGGTAGTTCAAGTTTTGGCTAAAATCCTAAATGCAGTCAATAGGCACTCATTGCTTAGCTTCAACGAATGCAATCATCTTCACTGACAACACAAAACTTCTACTTCCAACTTTTAATTTCAATGGGCTAGTTGTGGAAAGAAAGTTATCTCCACTGCGGAAGAAAGATATTTGCCCGAATTCACATTCGGTAGATCTTTAGCTATAGACCCATTCATCATGAACCTACTGGTCTTCACCCTGAAAATGCCATATCTACTATACCTGACTAACTATTTCTTACTCCTACTTACCACACTCAAAACCTCAACCTTCGAGATTTCAGTCGACTTTGCTGCTGCTAGACACAGCAAAGCAACTTCCAGCCAGCTGTTCCCACCAGACTTCGAGAGCTTGAAAATTACAGGACACCAAACAAAATTGCTTTGGTAAGGCAATTTCTATTATTTTCATTCATAAGCTGAACTCTATTCATATATAACAAGCCCACAGAAACCATCAACTTGAAATTCAAGCTTCCAAAGACTATGTTGCTCATTTGAAAGAAGTAACAGAAGATACTAGGAAATATAAAAAGAAGAAGAATCATAAAAAAACAGAATACCAGAATAATGGAAGGAACTAGGAAATACTACATAAAGAAGATATAGTTAGACAAAAAATACAATACCAGAATAATAAAAGACATTAGGAAATACAGATAAAAGATTTTGTTAAAGATACAAAAAATATATACAGTACCAAAATGATGGACAGCACAAGAAAATACAGACAAAAAATACTATACCAAAACAACAGGAGGCACTAGGACACACAGAGGATTCACCTAAAGACATACAAAAAATACAATACCAGAATAACAGAGGGTACAAGGAAACACAAGATTTACCTACTTTCTAGAGACATGCAATGAAAATACAATACAGGCAGTCCCCGGCTTACGACAGGAGTTCCGTTTTTGAGATGTGCCGTAAACCGAAAATTGTCGTAAGCCAGAAAACAAAAAAATCCCCCCCACCCCAAAAAAAAAAAAAACCTTATTTTTAATGCTTTGTGTGTATTAAAAACTATGAAAACTGCATTATTATTGCACTTTTCATCAAAAAACCTCCAAATACTGATTATTTTGTATTTTTAGGGTCATATTTCTTCCGCCAGATCGGCATCGTAAGCCCCGTAACCATGGAACATGCGTCGTAATCCTGGAAATAATTTCTGGTGAATATAACTGAAAAACGTTGTAACCTCGGAACGTTGTAAGCCAGGGACTGCATGTACTGTAATAAAAGAAGGGACTGGACTAAGAAATACATAAGATTCATATAAATCCACACATATACAAGAAAAACCATCCCCATTCCACACAGACACACCAACTTCTCTGAGTCAACTCACACAGGGCTGGAAAAAATTTTCAGTCCCCGGTTACTATTGTCAGAGTCCACCCGGGTTATGGTTAGCTGGACGGGCCGTTCTGGAACGAACACCTCCGGCATCAGCTCGTTGAATTTTGTGAGCTGGAACACGTTTGAGAATGAAAGTGAACCTGCACCTGGAAGATTTGAAAAGGTGTTAGTTACCGGCTAATTAAATAGTGTGTTATTTTCATTGACATGCTTTAATCTTATGACATTTCTCAATGAATGTTTACTTTTTCTATGTACAGTATATTTACATATTACATGGTTTATGGGTATTTATTTGCTTACAGGTACATGCTACTATGTATTTATTTGCTTACAGGTATCTGTTACTATGTCTTCAATTGCAGTCTTTTCCATTTTCAGATAGACTGTCATTACATCAGTCTAAAAAGCCCAATTTATCAGTCACTTTCATCCCCTACACTCTGGAAGTTTCCTTAGCAAATTAACATGCACGACTTCTTTTCATATGATTACACACTCATTTTAAAAACAATCTAATTAACCCTCTTGCGCACAGGCCGAAAATATAAGGGTGTAAGGTACGCAACTTTTTCCCTGGGCCGAAAAGAACACGCGCATGGAAAAGATTTTTGGTAAAATTTGGTACGTCTGAACTATAATTATGTCGGGAAATGATTGAATTATTTCCTAAAGCAATTAGAGGCTTAGAGCTGATAAAAATGATGTGATGAATGTAAAATTTTTAAGAAAAATCGTAGATATTTTTTGGAACTAATCATGAAAAATATAATAATTAGGTTTGGGGATTTGTTTTATACCTAAATTGTGCAGAAATGTTTGATCTTCATGTAGAAGCAATAATTTTGCTATAATGTGTTTGCTAATGAGCAGCGCCGGGTTTGCATTTTTTTTGAGACTCATCATCTGTCAACCAAATGGCGTCAACTAAGTTTTCTAAGATTGACACATTTTTTTGTGTGAATTTTTCCCCAAAATAACTTACATCTGTGCACTTACGGAAAAAATTTATCGACGCACTATGCGTCATCAGATCACAAGAGGGTTAATAAAAATATAAGTTTTCATAACAGAATTTATTATTTGGATACTTATCTACTGTTGAAGTTAGCTATATCCCTGTGCCAATTAGGCAAGTCGGCAATCAAACAAAAAATCCAATGGTTGCCCAGATGACTGTCTAGTTTACCTGTTCTCTACCAGGTGTGTTTTGAATGTTTTAGCTCTGGTCAGAATTTTCCTTGACAGCCCACTAAGTTGTGGGGAGGCTGGGTGGGTCTACTTTAACAGTACGTAGGTAAGTCTCCAAATAATAAACTTTATGAAGAAAATTGATATTCTTTGAGATGAATCTTACCCTGTTAAAGTTAGCTGATTCCCAAATTAAGAAGAGGATGGTGGGTAGTGCAGCTAGACAAAAATCCACTCGGCCATTTGAGCTAAAGGTTTCTTGCATGAAACCCAAAGCAATCTAACCTGATCTGGAATCCTTTCTGGATTTTACTACCACCAGAAGTTGGATTCCATTCAGAGAGTAAGGCTCTCATACTTATGCCACAAAGAGCAGCCTTACAGAGAGAACTGCTTTGACTCAGTCAGAATGAAACACAAGCAGTATGAGGGACCCCTGTGCCTGGGTCCAAAAGCCCTATAAAACGATAGTCACTTAAAATAAATACCTTTACTGTATAAAGGTACGCTCCTATACAAAATTTGTACCGTCACGCTCCCCAAAATATTAAAAACCGGGATTTAAACAAAAGAGAGCAAAGCATTGCTCTTTTTTCGGTTCAGGAAAAGACTACCCACTACTAGTAATGGATTAAGGGCTTTACTGTTTTTAAGCACAATCCTGTATACAGGCGGTCCCCGGGTTACGACGGTCTCGGCTTACGACGTTCCGAGGTTACAACATTTGTCAATAGACATTATTTCCAGGGTTATGACTCCTACAACGCTCATCTGACAGATGAAATATGACACCAAAAATGCAAAATAATAAATAATTGAAGGTTTTGTTGATGAAAAATGCCATAAGAATGCAGTTTGTATAGTTTTCAATGCACCCAAAGCATTAAAAGTAAGGTTTTCTTAGGATTTTTGATGATGTTCTGGCTTACGACGATTTTCGGCTTACGACACGTCTCAAGAACGGAACCCCCGTCGTAACATGGGGACCGCCTGTACTTAAGGTAGTGAGCGGGTAAAAATGAAGTTTTTATGATAAAACAAAGTTTAATGTATACTTACCTGGCAGGTATATATATAGCTATATTCTCTGTTCCACCTGGCAGAAATTTTCAAAACTCGCGGCAAACGCTAGTAACCTATTAGTAGTTCAGGCAACCACCACCCCGTTACCGTGGCGCTAGCGCTAGGAACCGTTCCCAATTGGGCCAGATTTTCTCTGACCCTGTCTCCTGAGGGGAGGCGGGTGGGAATTAAATTATATATACCTGCCAGGTAAGTATACATTAAACTTTGTTTTATCATAAAAACTTCATTTTAATGTATGACACTTACCTGGCAGGTATATATATAGCTGATTGACACATTTGGAGGTGGGTCAAGGACAGCAACATTCTTAGAGTATAAAAATATTATTAAAATATTATTAAAACTCCAGGTTCCTTACCTGCTAAGGTAGCTGACTTCATAGGTCCTGCCTCTAAGCCTGCTTAAACCTTAGTAGCTCTCAACAAGGAAGTGTCCTGTATGTTGAAGAAGCTAAGACTGGAACTGACAACTGGACGTGACCAATGTGTTGACAGAACCTTACAGCCCTCTTATGCCACGGCATTCAAGCTAGTAACAGATCATTTACCTGAACTACACACACACCATCACCGGATAATACTAACAAGACTGAGAAAAGTACCGCACACTTTTCTCAGACGACCAATAAACACAAACACCATCACCTAATAAAATCAACTAGCTTAAAAGAAGGTTATGGGGTAGTAACTCCTTTGCCCAATACTGTACCCGAGGACACGTATGGACCTAGCGTCTGACAATTATCAAAGGTTGTCTGAACGTCCCTAAGATAATGAGACGCAAATATTGAATTAGTTCTCCAATATGTGGATTCAATAATTTCCTTGAGGGCTAAATTCTTTTTAAAAGCTAATGAAGTCACCACTGCCCTGACTTCATGAGCCTTCACTTTCAAAATACCAAAGCTCTGCTCTTCACACAACATATGAGCCTCTTTAATTAACTCTCTCATGAAGAAGGCTAGAGCGTTCTTCGTCATGGGTCTACTGGGGTCTTTAACTGAACACCACAGAGCATCAGACTTCCCTCTGATAACTCTTGTTCTTTCTATATAACACCGCAACGCTCTCACTGGGCAGAGAACTCTTTCTTGCTCGTGACCCACCAACTCAGCCAGACCCAAAACTTCAAAGGATCTTGGCCAAGGATTAGCTGGATTCTCATTCTTGGCCAAGAAACCTTCTTGGAATGAACACACTGCATTGCCATGTCTCCATCCCACCTTCTTCGATATGGCCTGAAGCTCACTAACTCTTTTAGCAGTTGCCAATGCTACTAAAAAGATAGTCTTCTTAGCAAGATCTCTCAGAGAGGATTCCTCTAACGGCTCGAATTTGCTAGAAGTTAAATACTTCAAGACCACATCAAGGTTCCAAGCAGGTGGCCTGCATTCTGATTGTTTCTTCGTACCAAATGACCTAATCAGATCTCTAAGGTCTAAGTTATTCGAGATGTCTAGATCCCTGTGTCTAAACACTGAGGTTAGCATACTCTTATAACCTTTGATTGTCGAAACTGACAAGCGTAAATCCTTCCTCAAGTATAGAAGGAAATCTGCGATTTGGGTCACAGAGGTACTGGATGAAGACACTTTCCTGTTCTTACACCACTTCCGGAAATTGTCCCACTTCGACTGATACACTGTGATTGTGGAGGTTCTTCTGGCTCTAGCCACTGCACTGGCCACCTCTCTAGAATATCCCCTCGCTCTGACCAGACGTTCGATAGTCTGAACGCAGTCAGACCCAGAGCGAGGGTATTCTTGTGAAACCTGTCGAAGTGGGGTTGTCTGAGTAAATCTACTCTTAGAGGAAGAGTCCTTGGCGTATCTACTGTCCATTCCAGTACCTCTGTGAACCAACTTTGGGCCGGCCAAACGGGCTATTAAGGTCTATCCTCGTTCCTTTGCTCTCCCTGAACTTCTTCATCACTTTCCCCAGCACCTTGAACGGAGGAAAAGCGTACAGATCTAAGTTTGACCAATCCATCAGGAATGCGTCGACCGCCACTGCTTCCTGGTCTGGAACCGGAGAGCAATATGTTGGTAACCTTTTTGTTCTGGCTGTCGCAAACAGATCCACTACCGGACGGCCCCACAACTTCCACAGGCTCTGGCAAACCTCCATGTGCAACGTCCACTCCGTCGAGAGAAGTTGCTCTCTTCTGCTCAACAGGTCCGCACCCACGTTCTTCTCTCCTTGTATAAACCTGGTGAGTATCACGACCTTTTCCTCTTCCGCCCAAAGCAGAATTTCTTTTGCCAGATTGTAAAGGGGAAAAGAATGAGTTCCTCCTTGTTTTCGGATGTATGCCAGAGCCGTGGTGTTGTCCGAGTTGACCTGCACTGTCTTGTCTCGAATCAACTCTCTGAAGTGCTTCAAAGCCAAGAAAATTGCCATCAGTTCCTTCCTGTTATGTGCCACTTTGTTTCGTCCTGCTCCAAAGTCCCGACACCTCTTGAGGGCCTAATGTCGCTCCCCAACCCGCGTCCGACGCGTCGGAAAACAAGACGAGGTCTGGGTTCTTCTGCTGAAGCGACATCCCTCTTGCTAACCTGCCTGGAGTTAGCCACCACTTTAATTCCTCCTTTACTTCGGCCGGAATTAGAAACTGGAAGGAATCCGGTTGCAATTTTCTTGGCCATGAATCCTTCAGGAAAAACTGAAGAGGTCTCATGTGCAGTCTTCCTAAAGAAATGAACCTCTCTAGCGAAGAGAGTGTGCCCAGTAGACTCATCCACTCTCTTGCTGAGCATCGGTCCTTCTTTAGAAAGTCCTGCACCTTCCGAATGCATTGGGTTGGGCTTGCCTTTCGGGGGACGGAAAAGCCCGAAAAGTCACTGCCGATATCTGAATCCCCAAATAAACTATCTGTTGTTGGGGCTCCAATTGAGACTTTCCCATGTTTACTACCAGACCTAGGTCTTTTGCTAAGTCCAATGTTTGACTCAAGTCCTCCAGACATTGACTTCTTGATTGGGATCTTATCAACCAGTCATCCAGATAAAAAGACACTCTGATCCCTCTTAAATGTAACCATCTCGCCACATTGGACATCATCCTCGTGAACACTTGAGGGGCTGTGCAAAGGCCGAAGCATAGGGCCTTGAACTGAAAGACCCTGTCCTGAATCACAAACCTTAGATACTTCCTGCTTCCTGGATGAATCGGAATATGAAAGTATGCGTCTTGTAAGTCCAGAGTCGCCATCCAGTCCCCTGGACGTACCGCTGCCAGTACTGAATCGTTCGTCTCCATAGTGAACTTGGTCTTTTCTACGAAAAGATTCAGTTGACTTACGTCCAGCACTGGCCTCCAACCTCCCGAGGACTTTGCAACCAGGAACAGACGGTTGTAAAATCCCGGAGATTCGTGATCCAGAACAGGTTCTATGGCTCCTTTCTCTAGCATGGAAGCTACTTGCTCCCACAGAGCCGCTTTCTTCTCTAAATCGTTGTAATTTGCCCCGAGGGCTCTCGGAGATGTTGCGAGAGGAGGTCTCTTCAAGAAAGGAATCTTGTACCCTTCCCGAGCTACGTTGACAGCCCAGGGATCTGCCTTCATATTCTGCCAAACTTCCCAAAAACCTTGAAGTCTGGCTCCCACTGTCGTCTGGAGGACTGAGTTCTCATTCTTTAGAGGGGGTCTTGGCTCCTCTTTTCGCGGGTACTCTCTTACCCCTAAAGGCGGGTCGAGCGAATGTTCTTCCTCGAAAGGGCTGTTGCGAAGGCCTAGTATCCTTTGGAGTCTTCTTCACCAACTTGGTTGGTAAGAACTTCTTAACTGAAGACGAAAGAAGATCTTGAGTGGCCTTCTGCGAAAGGGAGAGAGCTATATCCCTAATTACCTCTGAAGGAAACAGCTGTTTCGAAAGAGGAGAGAACAGTAACTCCGATTTCTGAGAGTTAGAAACTCCTTTTGAAGCGAACGAACACAACAGCGATCTCTTCTTAAGTACTCCTGCTGTGAATAACGAAGCCAGTTCATTCGTTCCGTCTCTCAGAGCCTTATCCATGCAGGACATAATGCTCTTAGCTGTTTCTAAGTCCTGCGAATCCTCTTCTTCTAGGGAGTTCGCTAGTGCTCCCAAAGACCAATCCAAGAAATTGAAGACTTCGAAAGTCCTAAAAATCCCTTTAAATAGATGGTCAAATTCTGAAGACGTCCACCAGACCTTGGCAGACTGTAACGCCTGTCTGCGTGAGCTGTCTACTATACTGGAGAAGTCCCCCTGGGAGGAGGCAGGTACTCCCAGGCCATAGACTTTCTCCAGTTAGCGTACCATACTCCTGATTTAGATGCCAACTTAGCTGGTGGAAAAACAAAAGAGTATTTTCCCGCTTCTTTCTTCTCCTTCATCCAGTCATTCACACGTTGAAGGGCCTTCTTCGCCGAAATTGACATCGTCATTTTAAGGAAAGAGGACTTCTTTGGAGTCCTAGTCTTGGAAAACTGTGATAAGGGGGATAACGGAGCTGTCGGTTTAAATTCCCCCTCAAAAATAGCCATAAGACGTGAAGTCAGAACCTTATAATCTGAAGAAGGTTCCGTATTCTTTTCCTCAATTAATTCCAATTCTTCTTCTGCTGAAGAAATGTCTTGTAAATCATCGTCGTATTGACGCTTCGTTGAAGGAATAGCGTCCTGCCGCCTGCGTCCTGCGGCTACCGAGGAGTCGGCGTCCTGCCGCCTCTCGATGTCCTGCCGCCTGCGTCCTGCGTCCATCGTAGACACGCCTGCTTCCTGCCGCCTGCGTCCTGCGTCCACAATTGGTCCCGCGTCCTGACGTTTGCGTCCTGCTTCTTCCGAAACTATTTTCTTCCTGTGTTCTGCGTCCTGCAAACCCAAGCGATCGCTTGTCCTCCTAGCGCCAGTGCGCCCTGCGTCCTCGGCGAACGCGTCCTTGTCTTCCCTTTTAGAAGACTTAATGGGAAGAAAATCGTCCTTACGCCTCGAAGATGCTTGCTCAGGCGCATCCCAAGACTTCACCAGAACTGCCAACTTGGACTGCATTTCCCGTAAGAAATGCTTCGTACTATCCTCCTGAATGGTAGACGACGAAGGATGAGGATTACGAGCGGGACTGCGACCTAACGGAGAGCGATCTTGTACTCTACCCGACGGAGAAAGACGAGGGGAGGATACATAAGAAGATGGAGGCGATTCTCCCATGGAAATACCATGCCGAGAAGGACGTATATCGCCAGTGCGTCCTGCGTCCTCTCTAGTACGAAAAATCCTTTTCCTCTTGATCGGCACTGCGTCCCCGTCTTCCGAGGATGACAACACCTCAGGACTACTCCAAGCCTCACTATCTTGCGCCTGTCTCTCGAGAGCAGTTGATGTCCTGAACGTCCTCTTGAGGGGGCAAGACACCACTGCATACCGACGTTCTCGCTCGGAAGTCGAACCTTCCGAGGACGCACACTTCCCAGTTACGCCTTTTCTGCGGCGAACTGCAACAGCCTGGGAACTTGCAACAGGACTGTTCGAAGGGACGCCTGACCGTGACAAAACCTCTCTCGCCTCCCTTCGACTGTCGACATGCCTTCTCCCTTGGGTCTGGGAGCTTGACAGAGGTCTAGGTCTAGGAGCACGAGAGAGACGATCAGACGCCCCCTCCACTACACTTTCACTGACATCGAAAGCACTAACTCTATCTGTAAGTCGCTGTATCTGGTCGCCCATGGACGCAAGGGCAGCGAACACTTTCACAATATTTGTATCGTTCGCCTCCTCCGATACAGCAGCGGGCGCAGGAGATACCTGGGGAGAAGGAACTACCAATTCTACATTAGAAGGAGCTGGAGAGGAAATACATTCACTCCTTTTACTCGAAGAATTTGACTTCTCACTACGAGAAACAGATCTCCTTACACGATCTTTCTCAAGCCTCTCAACATATTTCATAAAGACCTTCCATTCCTTCTCTGATAAATTCTCACATTCAATGCATCTATTCTCCCAAGTACACACATTCTCCCTACACTTCTTACAAACGGTATGAGGGTCGACCGAAGCTTTCGGCAATCTTACCTTACACCCCTCTTTACACACACTCTAAACATACTTCCAGTATCAGACATCTTTAAAGAACAATCCAAAGCGAATGCCAAGCTAACGTTTCCGAGTACAATACCAAAAATCCAAGATCAGTCAGCAACGAGAATGAAAATTCTAGCAGGGAACCACCAACAATGTTGCCGGTTCGGCTGGCAGAGAAAATCTGGCCCAATTGGGAACGGTTCCTAGCGCTAGCGCCACGGTAACGGGGTGGTGGTTGCCTGAACTACTAATAGGTTACTAGCGTTTGCCGCGAGTTTTGAAAATTTCTGCCAGGTGGAACAGAGAATATAGCTATATACATACCTGCCAGGTAAGTGTCATACATTAAAAACAAATTGTACTTTTACTGTGTCACATCAATCCCATTCTGGAGCTACAAATTGACTTAACACTAAATGAATTTATAACTGCTGCACACATTATGAATGTTTACCTTCAATAAAGGTAGAAGATATAGAGCTAGTTCTCATGCACTAGCCTATTCAATACGTCACAAAGGACCTCGTGTTCCTTGACATAAGACGTTATAAGTTTCTAAAATTCACAACACAAAAGGTTAACTTTGCCTCTTCCAGGCTTAACCTTCACAAATACATTCTAGGTTTTCTAAAACCATAAAACAAAAAGTTAACTTTGCCTTCAAACTTAACCACTGCCAAAGACAGCTAGGTTTTCTAAAACCACAAAACAAATGGTTAATTTTGCCTATTCCAGGCTTGCCTTTGACAACATGACAATTTGTCCAAAATTGCATTTTTCCTAACTATACAAAACCTGAGGTCCTTTACAATAGGAAGGTACTAGCGGCAGCTGGATAGGTCGTAAGCTTTCGAACAAGGGGTTCGGTAGTTAACTGCTTGTCCGACAGGCGCGCGCGCGACTGGGAGGTAAACAAATCACTTTTGCTTTTGGCCCAAGCAAAAACTGCAGAGTGAGGGGTGGCATGAGGTGGGGCTATGTGTAAAAGGACCTCAGGTTTGTATAGTTAGGAAAAATGATATTGTTATGTTACAATAAAGTTTCATACATACTTACCTGGCAGATATATACATAGCTGGGACGACGGAGTCTTAGCTATGTATATATCTGACAGGTAAGTTGATTGTATGAAAATGCAATTTTGGACAAATTGTCATTTGTTCCGACACGGCATACAAACCTTCGGTCCTTTTACAATAGGAAGACTCACTTCTTGGTGGGAGGAATCTGAGTCTTTTGTGAACAGACTGGTGTTCGCCCAACCTTGGAAGCCTCCCTGGTCGTAAGAGCGAGGGAGGGATCCAAGCCTCTGTCCGATTGATCGGGGTGTGCACCGCAGGATCAATGGTCAGACCTCTGGACCGAGTACTAAGAGAGAGGCATGCGTATCTCTTCGTACCAGCAATGTAAGAACTTGTTCCTGTACAGGAGCAAATATAAAGTCATGGGTTTGACTCTTGTAGGCATCCACTTCCCCCCCTTGTAGAAGGAAGTGGTGGATATTCTGCTCCTATCCCTAGTGAAAGGGATAGGATGGGGCTCTGTCATATAGCTCACCTGCATCTCGTCCTCATCCAGCGTAGTGACGACCATGGCCCTCTGCCCACAGGTAGAGGGGAAGGAAAAGATGGGAAGAGAGAGCCAGTCACTCACTCACTCACACATCCATCCACACAGTCACACCAGGACTCGATGCTGTTCAGCCTGCGAGGGTCTGGGTTAGCTACACAACTTGTTGAGCAGCCACCACGGGTCCCAAGGAAAATGTATCCAAGGACCTGTGGGCAATATCCCGAAGGTAGAAGGACGTAAAGGTAGTCTGGTTAGACCAGACCCCTGCCTTCAGGACCTGCGCCACGGAGAAGTTCTTACGGAACGCCATCGACGGGCCAATACTTCTGACTTCGTGAGCTCTCGGACGGGACGTACGGATGTCGTCACTACCATCAGCCTCATACGCCCTCCTGATGACCTCACGCAGCCAGAAAGAAAGAGTGTTCTTGGATACTTCTTTCTTGGTGCACCCCGGTGCTAACGAAGAGGCGTCGACACTCAGGCCTGAGTGTCGAGTTCTCTTCAGATAGCGCCGTAGCGCCCTCACAGGACAAAGCAGCATCTCATCCGCATCATTATCGGTGAAGTCCATTAGGGAGGGAATCGTGAATGACTCGAACCTGTCGTCAGGGACCGACGGTTTCTGAGTCTTCGCAACGAAGTTCGGGACGAAATCGAGCGTCACGGATCCCCATCCCCTGGAGTGTCGTACATCATAGGAAAGACCATGAAGTTCCCCTACTCTCTTCGCCGATGCCAGGGCCAGCAAGAAGAGGGTCTTGAGGGTCAGATCCCTGTCTGACGACTCCCGGAGTGGCTCGAATGGCGTTCGAGTCAAACTCCTAAGGACGAGAGTCACATCCCACGCAGGGGGCCTGAGTTCCCTGGGTGGGCAAGACCTTTCGAAGCTCCTCATAAGCAAGGAGATCTCGAACGAGTTCGAGATGTCCAACCCCCTCAGTTTCAGGACGAGCGCCAAGGCGGCTCTGTATCCTTTGACTGTGGGGACTGAGAGGAGCTTCTCTCGGCGAAGAAAAACGAGGAAATCCGCTACCTGCTGAAGAGTGGCTCTGAGAGGAGATAGACCCCGTCTACGACACCAACCACAGAAGACGGCCCACTTCCCCTGGTACACAGCTGCAGAGGACTGACGGACGTTTCCAGCCATCTCTGTTGCTGCGCTACGAGAAAAGCCTCTCGTTCGCAAGAGATGGTGGATAACAGCCAGCCGTGACGTAGGGACTGGACTGCTCGGTGGTACCGCTCGACGTGTGGCTGGGCGAGAAGGTTGTGCCAAGGGGGAATCTCTCTCGGTTCTCCTGCGAGAAGAGCCAACAGGTCCGGATACCAAATGGCCTGTGGCCACTTGGGAGCCACCAGGATCATCCTGAGATTCGGGGTGACCAGTGCTTGACTGATCACCTTGCGAATCAGGCTGAACGGGGGAAAGGCATAGGCGAAGAGGTTGTCCCACGGGTGTTGAAGAGCGTCCTCTGCAGCTGCCCATGGGTCCGGCACGGCCGAGAAGAACACCTGGAGCTTCCTGTTGTGCCGGGTGGCGAACAGATCCACGACTGGTCGCCCCCACAGGTCGAAGAGCCTTTCCGCCACGTCCTGGTGTAGAGACCATTCGGTCCCTATCACCTGATCCCGACGGCTGAGCGTGTCTGCTACTACATTCCTCTTCCCTGGAATGTAGCGTGCCGACAGCTCTATTGAGTGTGCCTGAGCCCACTCGTGCACCTGCCGAGTCAACTGGTACAACGGGAGAGACACTAGGCCCCCCTGTTTGTTGACGAAAGCCACCACCGTGGTGTTGTCGCACATCAACACCACTGAGTGTCCCATCAAGCGGGTCCTGAAAACTCTTGGAGAGCGAGAAACGCTGCCTTGAGCTCCAGTACATTGATGTGAAGGTGCTTGTCGTTCTCGTCCCACACTCCTGAAGTCAGCAACTCAACCAGGTGTGCGCCCCATCCCTCGGTCGATGCGTCTGAGAACAGTCTGCATGTCCGGGGGGGGAGTGCGCAGAGGCACCTCTTAAGAGGTTCCTGTCGTCCAGCCACCAGGCTAGGTCCTGCCTCACCTCCTGTGTCAGTGACACTGGAAAGCTTGGGGGATCCGTCGCCTGCGACCAACTCTCCTTTAGTCTCCACTGAAGAGACCGCAGGTGAAGACGCCAGTGAGGGACTAACTTCTCGAGCGACGACAGGTGTCCGATCACGACTTGCCATCGCTGAGCTACCTGTTCCTGCCGAGACAGGAACTGGTTGGCTGCCTCCCTGAATCTGCTGATCCGCGAGTCTGCGGGGAAGACTCGCCCTGCTACCGTGTCGATCAGCATACCCAGGTACTTCATCCTCTGCTTGGGCTCGAGATCGGACTTTTCGAAGTTCACAACGATCCCCAGATCGCGACAGAACTCGAGCAGTCGATCCCTGTCCTGTAGCAACTGCGAGCGGGAGCTCGCCAGGACTAACCAATCGTCGAGATACCTCATCAGACGTATCCCGTGCGAATGGGCCCAAGCAGACACCAGAGTGAACACTCGCGTGAACACCTGTGGGGCGGTTGAGACCGAAGCACAGTGCCCTGAACTGGTACACCGTCCCGTCGAGGATGAAGCGGAGTACTTTCTGGCGGACTGATGAATGGGTATTTGGAAATACGCATCCTTCAAGTCCACTGAAAGCATGAAATCGTTCTCCCTGATGGAGTCGAGCACTGAGCGTGCCGTCTCCATCGTGAACCGGGTCTGGCGAACAAACCGTTCAGGGGAGAGAGATCTATCACCGGGCGCCAGCCTCCCGTAGACTTTTTCCACCAGGAAGAGTCGACTGTAAAAGCCCGGTGACTGATCCGTGACGATCTCTACAGCTCTCTTGCTCAGCATGGTCTTTATCTCCTGTCTCAGTGCTACGTCCTTCGATGACCCTGGAACGTACGACTGCTGTTGGACCGGGTTGGAGGTGAGGGGTGGCCGAGATTCGAAGGGTAATAGATATCCCTCCCGAAGGACAAATCTACAATCCAGGTCTCGGCGCCGTAGCGCTGCCAAGTTGCCCAATGGCTGGCCAGGCACCCCCCCACATTCCGGCAGCAGGTGAGGGGGAACGCCGTCCCTAGCGTTTCCCCCCTTTCTTCGACTTCTTCCCAGAGCCTCCACGGGATGAGGAGGGCTGGGAGGAGGGCTGGTTACGGCTCCCCTTGCCAGAAGTGAAAGAAGACAGAGTCCATTCCCCGGGGCTTCGACGCAGCAACCGTCTTAGCCGCCGAGGAAGCGCTAGCCGAGCTCTTAGACTTGGCCGCAGTCCGAGGCTGCCCAGAAGCCTTCGAGACTGCCTGGTGAACCAGACGGTCACTGTCGTCAGTGCGCCGTCTGTCCACCGCAGCGTCCACCATCTCTCCTGGGAAGAGAGACGTGGAACTCCGTAGAGGTCCGTTTCGAAGTCCCAATGCCGCTTCACGCCCGGCCGCCCTGGAAACCCGAGTAAGGACAGCGTCCCTTCGTCGGAGAACCAGGTTGGCCCACAGGTTCACCGTCTGGTGGGCAAGGAAGGAGATGGCTCTTCCCCCAGACTGGCAAATTCTCCTGAAGCCGAGTCATCTTCGGGAGCCGAAATTCCCCCGGAGTTGGCTGCGACCTTAGATACTGTGAGGGACCACAGATCTAGCCAGGAGACGGCCTGGAAAGCTGCCATGGCGGTAGATTCCAGGCCGAGTGCCTCTTGCTGCGAGAACCACAGGTTCTCGGACAGGAGCTGCTGCAGAGACACACCCGGAGTCAGCCTGGCTAACTCCGGGTTCACCTGTTTGGGCGGCATCGGGTCTTCAGATGGCACGTAAAAACCGCCGCTGTCGTAGCAGAGGGAGGTGGAAGCAGCTTGCTCGACCTGCCAGACTTGAGCGAACCGTCTTGTCCGGAGACAAGCGATTCAACCTGGTCCAGCACTGAGTCCGCAAGCTCCGACCGCGGCAAACCCACCGTCGGTCTGGGTTCCCTCTTCGGGCCCCAGAACGACTCGAGCCGGGACGTGGGCTCGGATGGTGGGAGCGGCGATCCTTCCCCGAGGTCGTTGTGCTGACGAATCAGCGCAATAACCTCGGCAAAGTTCCTCTGGATCTCCGGAGTGACTGCATCCTGTGGAGTTGGACCGTCCAGTCCCTCGAACAGGAGCACCTCCCGAGACCCTCCTCCCTCAAGGAGAGGAGCAGCGACAGTCCCCTCTCGGTCTCCTCCAGCCACCTGTGCGTACGACCTGGCTGGTCCGAGAACCGAGCCTGGTGCGTACGACGTGGTGGCGGGATCCTGAGGGGCGCACCCCTCACGATCACTCCTCAATACCTCGCCCCTCCCGGTGTAACCCGAGGAGGTTGAAGGTATGGGAGAGGAAGACCTGACGCTCTCTCCTCGCTCGCTGGTAGAACCAGCGGGCTTGGAGGACTGCAGGCGATCGCCAACCCGCGGTGGCGATCGAGCTGCAGACCTAGTCGAGCCGTCTCGCTGTGGAGAACGGCTGGACCGAGAACAGCGGCCCCGGTCTCGTGTGTCAGAGGAGCTGGTGCTGGTCGCCGTACCCGATCGCTCTCTGTGAGAGCGACGGTCAGGCGACCGGCGAGCTCCACTGTCACGGTGAGATCGGTGCGTGTCCTCACGGTGCGTCAGTTCGCTGGTACCAGCCGTGGCTGGTGCCGGCGAACGGGGGGACCTCTTCCCAGCCTCAGCCCGTGGCCGGGTCATGGACCGTCACTGTCCGCCGGGTAGCCAGCTGCTCGCCGCGAGAGCGAGAGCTGGCCTGGTGAGAGTCGCGTGAGCGGCTGTCACCAGTCTTCCGCTCCGTGCCGTGAACCTGACGCTGAGCGGACTCAGAGGTCTGGTTCCTGGCTGCACGGTCGCTGGTAGGCGACCGTACACTCGGTACCTCTCGCAAACGAGCGGCCGAGCCGGACCCTGCTGCTGTGGCCGAACCACTGACAGCAGGTGAGGAAGTGCCGGTGTTAGCCGGCACCCCTCTGGTCCCCGTAGTCTTCTTCCTTGCGGGAGAAGAGACGGGTCCTGCTCCCGAAGGAGCAGGGCGACCAGCGGAAGAACCCCCCGTCTCACCAGAGCGAGACGGGCCCTTAGAAGTTCCCGAAGGAGACTTCTTAGGGGGGGGGAGGCGACCTTCTTCTCTTCGTTCGGCGGGGGGGAGCCTTAGAAGAAGAAGGGGAAGAGGCGGCAGACGACGACGACGACGAAGAAGACGATGAAGACGACGACGACACCTCCTTCCTCTTCTTCTTCTTCTTCGTCAACCTCCTCAGGACCGACGTCAGATCTGTCATCCAGGACGGAGCCGGGGCTGCCGTTGCCGAAGCAACAGGGCCCGGACGTACCTGTTCCGAACAGACCAGCATCGGGAGCAGCGGCGCCAGGAACAGGAACAACATCAGCAGGTGCGAACATCACAGGAACGGCAGACGAGACAGCAGGAGCAGATACAGGTACAGCAGCGGTGGTCACGGCAGGTACGGCAGACTGTGTGGGGCGGTACAGGTGGTCGAACCAGCGGCACAGACATCCTAGGTACCGGTGGGAGGTCCAGGGGCGAGCTCTTCGGGCACATGAAGTCCGGTCGCGGCAGCACGGCAAACCCAGGTGGCGGCATCACACTCCCCCGAGTTACGGCGACTGGCCCCTGCACCGATGTAGTGGGTGTTACAGAGACCGCGTGCTGGGTGTACCACCAGGTGAGGAGGTGAAGCATAGCCAGGGTTGTAAGGGTCGTGGTGGTGGTCGTGACCGTTGCATGGGTGACCGCCACGGAGCCAGCGAGATGATAGAGCAGCCCCTGGACACTCGGCACGCCCTGCAGCCCCAACGATGTCCACACCTGTCCGAGGTCATCCTTCGCGGCAACCGCACCTGAGGAGGGGGCAAAAGTCGGGTGGTTAGAAGGATCCTCTACCCGTTCGCGCGAAGACGAACGGATAGAGGACCCAGAGTACAACTCTACGTCAGGGTTATCTAGCGCCCTCCTCCACACTCGACACGTCAGGAGAGGAGAAGGACCTAGACACCCCCCCGAAGGGGAAGGCGCGAGACGTGGAAGTTGAGTGGGCGGCAGGAAAGAAGACGAAGTGTCCGTCACCAAAGGAGTCGCGGGAGAGCTTTCCGACGACTCCTTTGCAGGCCTTCGCTTCTTCCTGCCCTCATACAAAGTCCACTGCGCCTCCGACCAATCAATACACACATCACAGGGCTCGGCTCGGGTGCATTCGCGCCCCCGACACGAGCACACAAAATATGAGGGTCAATCTCCGGGAACGATCTGAACTTCCCGCATTTACGCCCTTCGATACCCCGGGCAAAGTCCTCCCGTGGGGTAGCGAGGCGAGGAGATTCCATCATAATCAATTGAAGGCAGCAATTAATATGAAAAAAGAGAATAATTGTACTTACAATAACTCTTTCATACACAATTACAACCAAATACTCAGCAAGCAAACGCGAGCGAGCGAATTGCAGAGAGCGTCGAACAACACGTCCCATCCACTGCGAGGCCGAAAGCAAAAGTGATTTGTTTACCTCCCAGTCGCGCGCGCGCGCCTGTCGGACAAGCAGTTAACTACCGAACCCCTTGTTCGAAAGCTTACGACCTATCCAGCTGCCGCTAGTACCTTCCTATTGTAAAAGGACCGAAGGTTTGTATGCCGTGTCGGAACAAATCTACATTTCTAAAAGGATGATAGAGATGTTCTAGGTTTACCTGTCTGGTTAAATCTTAATTGCCCCAACAGGACACAAGTTTCCTCTTCTTCCCCACTAAGGGGTTACATTAGAACTCTTACAGGTCACTGTAAAACGCAGCCTTAACATCACCCTCAGCTCTAAGGCAGAAAGCTAAAATAGCATTCCCTTTACAAGAGCTTAAAGAAGGGTGCTGGCAATAAATTTACTTATTAACTGCTGATTGTGCTAAATAAAAGGTTTCACAGTAAATTCAGATAAAGTTTAGACCTGCATTTAAACTCCAGAGAGAGACTGATATAGAGATGAAGGGGCTTCAATCTTGATACCTTACAGTGCTGGGCCTCAGCAAGATCTAAAAGTACTTGATGCAATACCGAGGAAAGTACTTATGGAACGATAACTTTGGAAGTAGACAGTGAAAAGTCTTATTATCTCTAAACAGAAAACATTGACGTTTACAAAGTTCCAGGTGCTGAAAATTCCTCTAGAATGGCACCCTCAGCAATACACAGACCACTGCTTCTGAGCCCAGACCATGGCTGTTTTAAAATAAGGACAGATCCTATGATAACTTGAAAATCTTCTTATTGGGAGGGGACATTCTAACATCCAAGCAGTTAAGGAGATGCCTAAGTTAATGGAAGTGTATGGAATTGTGTAGTCGTGATAACTTCCTCTTAACGGAAGAATGAGACATCTACCGAGAGCATTGGAAATTCTGAAAATCATTTGCCCTGAGGCTACAAGTGCTCTACAAGAGATACTAAGCAATTTAAAAATTGAAATTGCTAAATAGTATTCAGAGTAGCTACGAGAGGCAGCCCTATGAGTCTGAATTAGGCAAAATTTAAGGAAACATCCACTGCTCAAGCCTGAGGGCCATCAAAGAAGTAGTAATAATTCGGGTGTTCCTGTTCATCTAGATGCTTGTAAGTCTAAAGGAGTGCTCCTTAAATCCCACAGCAACTGCCGAACTTACGGATGTAAAGGCCCTTGTAGGCAGTTTGTTCTTCTGAATCCCCAATTGCCAAAACACTGTCCTTCCACAGAATGAATGATCAAACCAATATGTTGTTTCATTTCACTCAAAGCAGCAAACTTCCCACAAAGACTTTGTTTCTGACTGGGAATAAACCTGCTAAGCATCTTGATGTCTTTCCAATGCCCTGACATCTACAAAGTTTTACCAGGTGTAGTGTTGACCATTCTATGTTGCATGAAAGTGTAATGACACTAGTTAAACTCCGTGTTGCATGACAGAGGGAAAAGACCAACACCTGGACTTAGGTTTAAGAACAAAATGGACAATTCCTGGTTACAGAGTCCTTCCTACAGTCCTGAAGCCAAAGATGGTTCTGGATTACTTACAAATTTAATGAACGTTATTTGTAAGTTGTAATTCTTACGCTGAAACTTGACAAAATCCCCAGTGAGGCCATGTTTCCTAATAAGGAAAAGCCCTTACCATGTAGGAAGTTTCCTTCAGGCATAAAATTCTTAAAGAAGCCATGTGCCTATTCATCTTTGACTGACAAGCATGCATAATTAAGTATCATCTCCACATCACTAGATAAGAATGGGGATATAGAGAATTAAAAATATAATGCATAGAAATTGGGCCAGAAGAAGTGACAGATCCTTGGCCCTTGGAATACTGTTTACAGAGTTGGCCTACTTGAACCACTGATTCAGTATAAGAATGTCTTGCTCATAAAGTCGACACCATCCACCAATAGGCAACAAAGTCCCTGACAAAACTTATAGAGGTGCTGTACACTAACTCGAGCAAAGTGGACAGAACAACAATACCTTCTTGTAAAAACATCTTGAAGGAACTTGCATGACTGAGGATGTAATTGGTAAGTCGAGTACATTCTGCATGTGTACCACAAGTCTGACCGTTCTTTGAAAAGACACTAGAACCATGCTAGAAAACCAAAAAGTATGTGGGGAGACAATTCCTGTTACTCAAATCTCCAAATGTCCAAGAATATCTCCAATTACTTATGAAGCTTGTCTCAAAGAATTACCCTTGGACCATCATTCCCTCTATGTACAACCTCCTACTAAAAAGAGAGACTTATGAGAGATTTCTACTGAAGAAGACAAAGGAAGCTATAAAAGGGAGATTAAACCAGTGGGGGACAACCAAAAAAAAATCACAACTGCCCTTCACCATCTCCACCATGAAAGGTACTGGTCCCAAGTCTCTCCATGCATGTTAGGAGGTTGCACCTGTCCATATCCCAAACCTGAGGTCTGCACTTATCCCCAAAAGGTATAAAAGAAGACTACCATCAGGCAGGAAGCAAAGAGTTCTCACTTCTTCCAAACCGAGTGAGTATAAGCATGAGGACATTACCCTGCAGCATCAGAAATGAGTTACTTGTCTTTCTTACTAAACTCCTGCTGGTAACAAACGCTGAAAGCTGGCTTCACAAACTCGCTGGGTTGGCGCCTCCACTACTCACAGCTGCCGCCGAGACAAGACAATGTAGCTACTGAGTAAAAGGTAACAACTCATAAACTAGATTGAAGCTCCATTAGCACATCTGTCAGTCTCGAATTTGTTTCCTCACAGGAAAGAGCAAGAAACCGAATTTCCTACTAATGAAGGTTAATGCGCCAATAAGTGTCTGTATCGCAAGAGTCGGTCTTCGGCTCTCCACGACTTTATAAGATACAAGACGACAAGCCAAGGTAGACCTAAAGGGAGACTTGTGTGTCAGAATGAGAGAAAAGTTACA
Source organism: Macrobrachium nipponense (assembly GCF_015104395.2). NCBI lineage: Eukaryota > Metazoa > Arthropoda > Malacostraca > Decapoda > Palaemonidae > Macrobrachium > Macrobrachium nipponense. The sequence continues at coordinate 69,433,033 of NC_087214.1, forward strand.
AAATGCTCTCTAATAAGAGAAAGTGTTGGTTCTCTTCTCCAGTATTCAGGGAGTGCTGAAATATGCTTAAGACAAGCAAGACATTCTCTGTGGCCTCTTTCCTCAAAAAAATGAAATGAGGATACAGCAAATTGTAATGTTGCAACAAACCAAACCAGCTCGAACGAGTTCCTTCCTCCAACTCCACTTCAAACTCTTCTTCTGCCAGCGGGTGACAGGAGGAGACAGCTGCCGACAGGAGGTAAACAAAAGAGCTTAAAGAATTGCTCTTTCTTCGCAACCCTTGGTCACAGAAAGCAACACTTGTCGATAGGAGGACAGCAGCTGAGTGCTGTAGCGCACTCACCACAACTCGTGAAAGGAAGACAGTTTTAAGCGATTCAGGACTCGGCCAAGTCCGCACAAGTCAACTACTCCACACGAGTCAGCTACATCTGCCCGAGTCAAATGAGGGAAAGAAAACAAGGTACAAAAGATTGGGAGGTGGTGGGAGAGGAGTTAAAACGACTCTCCCGCCTCGTCCAAAAGCAAACATACATACTTGAAAGCATTCTTATAAGAAATGTTGTTAGAAAGCTCTGAAGCTAGAATATTATCTAACGTGGAGAAAACCGTAAATACTACAGACAGTGTAGACTTGAAACAGAAACATTAATCGAGGCAGTAGCAGGATATTGCCGATAGCTGAAGAGAAAGCAGGCAAAGAACGAAGAGAAGCATTATGAAGAAAGAGGAATATGCTAGCGGACGAGAATAATTTAGAGTAACCAAAACATGAGAGAGATAAACAGTCGACCAAAATCCTCTCTAATAAGGTTGACATCTGAATGTGTAAAACTCGCTGCAGATACATGATCATCTCAATAAAATTGTATAGTATACCTAATTATATATTATTGTTAATCCTATGCATGCTAACGCCTCACACTTGGTGTTGATGACAGCAGAATGCGCCTAAGGAGTGAGGATTAATGCTTACCGAAACGGTACTTATGCCAAAGCTTTCCTTAGGCGAATGCTTTAACAGAACGGTCGCTTTAAATCAGCTTCGGACCATGAAAAGGGCGAAGTAGGTATTGGAGGGCACAGAACCCCACCGTCCTGAGAACCGACCCGGTTCCCTGGCAGTGGACATTACCAAGTGTCGCAGGGCAGTCCTAGGCTTGGGCTCCGTACAAATAGGTTTATGTTATGTTATGTTCTAACTTCTCGTTACGCTTTTCCTGAACCGAATGGGGAGCAGAAGGCGGAGCTACAAAGGAAGTCAACACTAGCGCTACCAAAATGCCTAGTCTGAGTAGGGATAGCTGCAGATGAAGGGACACTAAGTAGGATAGAACCGACAGGTTTAAGTCCTGACCTAAGTAATTGCTTTCGCAATCTATTAGTTTCCCGTCTTTCCTATATCTGACATATTCAGGCATAAATTCTCAGAACAATTCCCTACATTCTTCACATCTAGTAGTTCCAAGATCACCTCTGTACCCTTCAAGTACAAACCGAATGTTGATGAACTTCCAATTTCAACATCCTGGTTACAGCAAAATCATTCCTATATAGCCTGATGTTATTGTTTTTGCTTTCGGTTGAAGATATCCTATGAAAATTAAATTGCAATACCGTAAACAGGTGTAAAACCGCCAAACTTCATAGAATACCAACAATCTCCTAACCACAATGGTGGCAAGGAGAATTCTGACAAGAGCTAAAACATTTGAAACACACGTGGTGGAGAACAGGTAAACTAGACAATCATCCTGGCAACCATTTGATTTTTTTGTTTGAATGTCGACTCGCCTAATCAGCGCAGAGATATAGCTAACCTTAACAGTAGGTAAGATTCATCTCAAATAATATTGCCTATAATAAAAACAAAACCACCACAAAAAATATATTAAACACTATTCTCTTTCCCTTCATGATTTAATGCCATTTTCTCAAGTAAACATTATTATGCCTAATACATGCATCCATTTAAATTCTATTCTACTTAGTGCTGATCTCATGGAGTACCACAGCCAAGATGAGCAGAAATAAAATAAGGATTGTTATGTGAATGCATATTTTTTAGGAATTGTAATATTAAGTGTTAATAATTTTAGTAACAGTAGTATCAAGTGTTAATCATTTATGTACATTTAAGTGACACGCCAATAAGATTACTGCTAGTGCCCCAAATGGGTTGTGCCTTATTGCATGCATTGTGTGGTGCTTTGATGGTATTGCAGTCTTTGCAAAACCTCTTGGACCCAGTGAATTGTTTGATTTTTACCTCAGAATTCACCCACTTGATGAACACTGTACGAGTCTAATAATGGCTGAGTGTCTCGTTAAACTGCTTTACTATAAAATGACAATTTGTCCAAAATTGCATTTTTCCTAACTATACAAACCTGAGGTCCTTTTACAATAGGAAGGTACTAGCGGCAGCTGGATAGGTTCGTAAGCTTTCGAACAAGGGGTTCGGTAGTTAACTGCTTGTCCGACAGGCGCGCGCGCGCGACTGGGAGGTAAACAAATCACTTTTGCTTTTGGCCCAAGCAAAAACTGCAGAGTGAGGGGTGGCATGAGGTGGGGCTATGTGTAAAAGGACCTCAGGTTTGTATAGTTAGGAAAAATGCAATTTTGGACAAATTGTCATTTGTTCCGACACGGCATACAAACCTTCGGTCCTTTTACAATAGGAAGACTCACTTCTTGGTGGGTGGAATCTGAGTCTTTTGTGAACAGACTGGTGTTCACCCAACCTTGGAAGCCTCCCTGGTCGTAAGAGCGAGGGAGGGATCCAAGCCTCTGTCCGATTGATCGGGGTGTGCACCGCAGGGATCAATGGTCAGACCTCTGGACCGAGTACTAAGAGAGAGGCAAGCGTATCTCTTCGTACCAGCAATGTAAGAACGTGTTCCTGTACAGGAGCAAAGATAAAGTCATGTTTTTGACTCTTGTAGGCATCCACTTCCCCCCCTTGTAGAAGGAAGTGGTGGATAGTTCTGCTCCTATCCCTAGTGAAAGGGATAGGATGGGGCTCTGTCATATAGCTCACCGGCATCTCGTCCTTATCCAGCAGGGTAATGACCGTATCCCTCTACCCACAGTAGAGGGGTAGAAAAAGATAGAAAGAGAAGCCAGTCACTTTCTCATTCACTATCTATTCATACAGTCACACCAGGACTCGATGCTGTTCAGCCTGCTAGGGTCTGGGTTAGCTAGACGACGTGTTGAGCAGCCACCACGGGTCCTAAGGAAACCGATCCAAGGACCTATGGGCAATATCCAAGAGGTATAAGGAAGGTGCCGGTGGTCTGGTTGTACCACCCACCCCTGCCTTCCATACCTGCGCCACGGAGAAGTTCTTACGAAACGCCAACGAGGGGCCAATACTTCTGACTTCGTGAGCTCTCGGACGGGACGTACGGATGTCGTCACTACCATCAGCCTCATACGCCCTCCTGAAGACCTCACGCAGCCAGGACGAAAGAGTGTTCTTGATACTTCTTTCTTGGTGACCCCGTTGCTAACGAAGAGGCGTCGACACTCAGGCCCGAGGTGTCGAGTTCTCTTCAGATAGCGCCGCGTCCCCCAGGGGACAAAGCAGCATCTCATCCACGTCATTATCTGCATGAAGTTCCCGTACTCTCTTCGCCGATGCCAGGTCCAGCCAGAAGAGGGTCTTGTGAGTTCCCTGGGTTGGCAAGACCTTTGGAGGCTGCTCTTAAGCAAGGAGATCTCGAACGAGTTCGAGATGTCCAATCCCGTCAGTTTCAGGACGAGCGTCAAGGCGGCTCTGTATCCTTTGACTGTGGGAACTTAGAGGAGCTTCCTCGGCGAAGAAAAACGAGGAAAAACCGCTACCTGCTGAAGAGTGGCTCTGAGAGGAGATAGGCCCCGTCTACGACACCAACCACAGAAGACGGCCGACTTCCCCCTGGTACACAGCTGCAGAGGACTGACGGACGTTTACAGCCATCTCTGTTGCTGCGCTACGAAAAAAAGCTTCTCGTTCGCAAGAGATGGTGGATAACAGCCAGCGTGAAGACGTAGGGACTGGACTGCTCGGTGGTACCGCTCGACGTTGTGGCTGGGCGAGAAGGTTTGTGAACCAATGGGGTGGGGAATTTCTCTCGGTTTCTCTTGCGAGAAGAGCCAGCAGGTCCGGATACCAAATGGCCTGTGGCCATTTGGGAGCCATCAGGATCATCCTGAGATTCGGGATGACCAGTGCTCGACTGATCACCTTGCGAATCAGGCTGAACGGGGGAAAGGCATAGGCGAAGAGGTTGTCCCACGGGTGTTGAAGAGCGTCCTCTGCAGCTGCCCATGGATCCGGCACGGCCGAGAAGAACACCTGGAGCTTCCTGTTGTGCCGGATGGCGAACAGATCCTCGACTGGTCGCCGCCACAGGTCGAAGAGCCTTTCCGCCACGTCCTGGTGTAGAGACCATTCGGTCCCTATCACCTGATCCCGACGGCTGAGCGTGTCTGCTACTACATTCCTTCCCTGGAATGTAGCGTGCCGACAGCTCTATTGAGTGCGCCTCGGCCCACTCGTGCACCTGCCGAGTCAACTGATACAACGGGAGAGACACTAGGCCCCCCCTGTTTGTTGACGTAAGCCACCACCGTGGTGTTGACGTACATCAACACCACTGAGTGTCCCATCAAGCGGTCCTGGAACTCTTGGAGAGCGAGGAACGCTGCCTTGAGTTTCAGTACATTGATGTGAAGGTGCTTGTCGTTCTCGTATCACACTCCTGAAGTCCCGCAACTCTTCCAGGTGTGCGCCCCATCCCTCGGTCGATGCGTCTGAGAGCAAGCTGCATGTCCCGGGGGGAGAGTGCGCAGAGGCACTGCTCTTAAGGGGTTCCTGTCGTCCAGTCACCCGGCTAGGTCCTGCCTCACCCCCCCCTCCTGTGTCCGTGACAATTGAAAGCCTTGGGGGCGGGGGGATCGTCGCCTGTGACAACTCTCCTTCAGTCTCCCTGAAGAGACCGCAGGTGAAGACGCCCGTTAGGGACTGGCTTCCCGAGTGACGACAGGTGTCCGATCACGACTTGCCATCGCTGAGCTACCTGTTCCTGCCGAGACAGGAACTGGTTGGCTGCCTCCCTGAATCTGCTGATCCGCGAGTCTGCGGGGAAGACTCGCCCTGCTACCGTGTCGATCCGCATACCCAGGTACTTCATCCTCTGCTTGTGCTCGAGATCGGACTTTTCGAAGTTCAGAACGATCCCCAGATCGCGACAGAACTCGAGCAGTCGATCCCTGTCCTGTAGCAACTGCGAGCGGTAGCTCGCCAGGACTAACCAATCGTCGAGATACCCCATCAGACGTATCCCGTGCGAATGGGCCCAAGCAGACACCAGAGTGAACACTCGCTGCTGAACACCTGTGGGGCGGTTGAGAGGACCGAAGCAATCGCGGCCTGAAGCTGGTACACCGTCCCGTCGAGGATGAAGCGGAGGTACTTTCTGGAGGACTGATGAATGGGTATTTGTAAATAGCATCCTTCAAGTCCACTGAAAGCATGTAATCGTTCTCCCTGATAGAGTCGAGCACTGCGCGTGCCGTCTCCATCGTGAACCGGGTCTGGCGAACCAACCGGTTCAGGGGAGAGAGATCTATCACCGGGCGGGCCGAGCCTCTTCGTAGAACCTTTTCCACCAGTGGGAAGATTCGGACTGTAAAAGCCCGGTGAGTGATCCGTGCCGATTCTACAGCTCTCTTGCTCAGCATGGTCTTGATCTCCTGTCTCAATGCTACGTCCTTCGATGCCCTGGAACGTACGCCCTGCTGTTGGACCGGGTTGGAGGTGAGGGGTGACCGAGATTCGAAGGTTAATAGATCTCCCTCCCGAAGGACATCTACAATCCAGGTCTCGGCGCCGTGGCGCTGCCAAGTTGGCCCAAATGGCTGGCCAGGCACCCCCCCACTTCCGGCGCAGGTGAGGGGGAACGCCGTCCTTCCACTGTGAACGTCGTCTGGGTGGGGCTAATCGACACCTGACAGGAGAGAGCCGATACCGCTCCGACTCATTCCAGTCCTCGTCGAGGTCGAAACCTCAGGAGGACCGAAGGGGTATTTAAATACGGTGTCCGAAGACACGTAGAAACGCCTCTGTCGCAGTAGAGGAGGTGAAGTAGCTTGTTCGACCGTCCAGAACTGAGAGAGCCTTCTTGTCCGGAGACGAGAGACTACCTGGTTCAACCCAGTCGGCAAGCTCCGATCGCGGCAGACCCACCGTCGATTTGGGTTCCCTCTCGGGCCCCAAAACGACTCGAGCCGAGACGTGGCTCTGCTGGTGGGAGCGGCGATCCTTCCCCGAGATCATTGTGCTGACGAATCAGCGCCGTAACCTCGACAAAGTCCCTCTGGATCTCGGAAGTCACAGCATCTTGCAGAGTGGGACCGTTAAGGCCCTTCGAACAAGAGCATATTCCGAGAACCTTCCTCCTTAAGGAAGGGGGAACAAAAAGCGACAGCCCTCTCGGTTCTTCCCCATCCACTTGCGCATACGTCCTGGGCCGGTCCCAGAACCGTGCCTGGCACGTAGGCCGTTGTGGTGGGATCATGAGGGGCGCACCCCTCACGATCACTCCTCAATACCTCGCTCCTCCCGGTGTAACCCGAGGAGGTTGAAGGTACGGGAGAGGCAGACCTGACGCTCCCTCATTGCTCGCTGGCAGCACCAGCAGGCTTTGAGGGCTGCAGGCGATCGTCAAACCCGTGGTGGCAATCGAGCTGCAGGCCTGGTCGAACCGTCTCCTGTGGAGAACGGCTGGACTGAGCACAGCGGCCCCGATCTCGAGAGTATCAGAAGAGCTGGTGCTGGTTGCCGTACCCGGTCGCTTTCTGTGAGAGCGACGGTCAGGCGACCTGCAGGCTCCACTGTCACAGTGAGACCGGTGCTTGTCCTCACGGCACGTCACGTCGCTGGTTCCAGCCGTGGCTGGCACCGGCGAACGGGAGGACCTCTTCCCAGCCTCAGCCCGTGGTCGGTCGTGGACCGTCACGTCCCCGGGTAGCCAGCTGTTCACCGCGAGAGTGAGAGCTGGTCTGGTGAGAGTCGCATAAGCGGCTGTCACCATTTTCCTTCCGCCCCGTGCCGTGAACCTGACGCTGAGCGGACTCAGAGGTCTGGTTCCTGGCTGCACGGTCGCTGTAGGCGACCGTACACTCGGTACCTCCCGCGAACGAGAGGCCGAGACGGACCCTGATGCAGTGGCAGAACCACTGACACCAGGCGAGGAAGTACCGGTGTTAGCCGGTACCCCTCTGGTCCCCGTAGTCGTCTTCCTTGCGGAAGAAGAGACGGGCCCCGCTCCCGAAGGAGCAGGAGGACCAGCGGAAGGAACCCTCCCGTCCCACCGAGGTGAGACGGGTCCCGAGAAGCTCCCGAGGGAGACTTCTTAGGAGGGAGGAGGCAACCTTCTTCTTCCTCGCTGTGAAGCCTTAGAAGTCGAAGGGGAAGAGGCGGCAGCCGACGACGATGAAGAAGATGAAGACAACGACGACGACACCTTCCTCCTCTTCTTCGTCAGCTTCCTCAGGACAGACGTAAGATCGGCTATCCAGGGCGGAGCCTGGGGCTGCTGTAGCCGAAGCCACAGGGCCCGGACGCACCTGTACAGACAGACCAAAGTCTGGGGTAGTACCACCACGAACAGGGACGACATCAGCAGGTATGGGCATCTCAGGAACAGCAGGCACAGCCAGCACAGCATCGGTAGGGACAGCCAGCGCCAGCAACGGCAGGGGACAGCCAGCGCAGCAACGACAGGGACAGCCAGCGCAGCAACTGCATGGACAGTCAGCCCAGAATCGGCAGGTACGGCAGGCAGCACCGGAAACACAGGAAGTGGAGCAGCAGCCAGCAACATCCTGGTACTGGCGGCAGGTCCAGGGGCGAGCTCTAGGGCAGCGGAAGTGTGGTCGCTGCAGCGCGGCAACCACGAGCGCGGCGGCGGCACGCCCCCTCTCGGTACGGCGAACGGCACTTCACAGCGGCTGTAGGCAAGACTGTTACCATCTGAGGCGAAGTACACCAGTGAGGAGGGACGTCGTCACCTGGAGCGTGGTCACCACTCCATGGGTGACCGCAGTAGGCCCAGACATAGAACCGCAGCCCCTGGACACTAGCACGCCCCTGCAAATGGAAGGACGCCCATACCTCACCAAGGTCCACCCTCGTGGCAGTAGCACCTGCGGAATAACATTAGTATGCGTTAAGTGGGGGGGAGAAGTCCCCCCCTTCCGCCGCTGGCGGGGCGGCCCGTCCTCCGAACGAGTGGGAAAAAGAAGGAACCAAACTAACCCGAACCGGGTGAAGAGAGAGAAGGGAATGGAAAGAAAGAAAAAAGGAAGAAGAGAGGGGGGGAAGAAATCCCTAGAGGGAGAAGGAAGAGAGAGGAATGGAGAGGAGAAGGAGAATAAAGAAGGAAGGGAGAAGGAAGAAGGGGAAGAGAAGACGAGAAAACAAGAGAACTATGACGACTACGGGGGCTACCAAACCAGTACTATACGACCCTACTATCCCCGCCAAGCCTGTAACACAACAGACAGACCGGACACAAAAGACCCCTAAAGGAATTACAATTGGTACATCGGGCACCGAGCGCCCTCCCCGCGCTCGACGGATCGGGCGGGCGAGGAGAAGAACGCCGATAACCTCCCCCCCCCCCCCCCCCCCCCAAGGGGAAGGGCCATCTGTGGGAGCTGAGCGGGGGGGGGGGGGGGGAGGGGGGGGGGGGGGGGGGGGGTCTCGTTCACCACCCTCCCCCGCACAGTACCCATGTACCCAACAACAATATAAGAGCCCGAGAGCAATCGTGCCATCGGCCCGAATGCAGGGCATAAAGGATCAATTCCCCTGACTGAGCGGAACTTGAACCAAATAATATTGATGCAATCAATAATAAGGAATAAAATGAAAATGCATCTTGCATACGATTCACTTCACAATGAATAAGGGCTCGGATCGACGCATTTGCGCCCCTAGGTACCGAGCGCAAGGTGAAAGGATCAATTCCTTACCTTTATGGATCAAGGTTTCTGGAAACCTTGATCCATAATGAATTGATGCAATCAAAAAATATATGAAAATGAAAAGACTACTGCGCTTGCGATTTCACTTCATACAAATAAAAAGGGGAAGGATCAATTCCCGGGAATCGCGGAAACATTGATCCCAGTAAACAATGCAATCTCAATAAAAAATGAAAATGAAAAAGAACTGCACTTGCGATTTCACTTCATTCAAAATAAAAAGGGGGAAGGATCAATTTCCGGGTAAGCTCGGAAACTGATCCAAAATGAGTATTGCTACAATCAAAATAGTATATGAAAATGAAAAGAATACTGTACTTGCCGATTCCACTTCTATACTAAATAAGTTTCCGTGCCGAGCGCATTCGTTCGGCAACGGGCATACAGGTCAAAAAAATATAAATGAAAAGAGCACTTACTTACGATTTTCATCTACACATTTCCAACCCAATATACGCTCGGAGCGAGTGCTCCCGCCCTCGGCACCGAGCATACACAATACGAGGATCATTTTTTGGGAAAATGAATTCCCGCACTTACGCCCTTCAGTCCCGGCACTCGGGTAATCGGAGGGCGTGGTGACACCAAGATCCTTTAATTCACAATTGAATTCAATGAAATGATTGTACTTACAATTCAGTTTCACTAGATAATTAGAAAAAGAAAAACACAATCATGCGAAAAGCAAACGACGATGAAGCGGGCAGAGAGCGATGATACACGTCCACACGCCAGCAGGCCGAAAGCAAAAGTGATTTGTTTACCTCCCGTCGCGCAGCGCGCGCCTGTCGGACAAGCAGTTAACTACCGAACCCCTTGTTCGAAAGCTTACGACCTATCCAGCTGCCGCTAGTACCTTACCTATTGTAAAAGGACCGAAGGTTTGTATGCCATGTCGGAACAAAGATCACATTCTCTTGTTCAATCTGGTACTTGAAATCAGAAGAATTTATTCTCCAAGGGATAAAAGAATCCAGCTTCCATTACCCTCCAAAGGACCACTTAGGATTTCCACAGGAACAAACTAAACTTGAAAGCAACATGCAATACTGTATACAGAACTGTTGCAAATGCTCTATGTCATTCTCTTCTGAAGTACCTTAGCATTCAAACTGAAGGGCGTACGAGCAGGTTACATGCCCGGAAATCATTTCATAATTACAGTACTCAAATACTCACTTAATGTGTCAATTCCCAAGGAGTCCGGCGTATAGTCGAGGTAGCCCAGTATGTCAATGTCGGAATCAGGTGACCCAAGCGTAGGATTCTGCTTCACCATTGATATCCTTAAGGGAGGCAGATGCTGAAATTTAAAAAATCAAATATAAACCACAGTATAGAAGGAATTCAGAATGTATTTTGAAATCAGCCTCATATGGGGACTGTAACAAGGTAAAATGTAACAGACTTAACTTGCTCCTATGGATAGGACGAGGTCTTTCAGTACTGACAGAGATATCTAGAGTAAAAAGGCTTTCAAAAGTTGCAACAGGAGGATAACCTCACAGTTGCACTAAGAACCCCTTGTTAGAAGAGGGTAGAAACTAAGAGAAGAAAGATAATATGAATGGAGGTAGAGTAAAAGGAATAAAGATGCTCTCTCTCTAAAAACAATTCCATAAACAAAGAAATGATGTACAGCAACAATGACATATAAATTCTTTTAACATACACTGGTGGCTCTGCTACTCACCTGCGGTTTTCCTTTTCTCTCGCCATTACAGCCCTGCACAGCTCGGTTAATGCTGAAGTCCTGGACGTCGACGGAAGCTGCCTCTGGAATATGCAACTTTGCAGTTAGTATTTGAACACGGCATAAAATAACTCAGACCTCTTTTGTATAATAAGATAACTAACTGATGAAACTGTAATATGAAAAGCATCAAGCAACTCTGACATCATTTGCAAAATAGGGAAATCTATGACACTGCAACATTATTATCAGTAATGTGGGCTTGTGAAACATACAAAGAATCAAGTCAGGTAACGAAATGATAGAAAAAAACGAGTGCTAGCAATATACAATTAGCAATTTTCAGTGCAAGACTAAAAACAAAAAAAAAGGACATACAAATTCTTTCCACTCACATGGATAAATAAACTGCTATTTTTAAACATTAAAATACATATAGTACCACATATGCTTCTTATTCATTTATGTTTTCATATTTCATCATCACTTTCTATGTTATAAGCTGAAAACTGTTTTCCAATACTGAGTGATACTCAAGACTGACCCTTCAAGATTCATACACATTCTTATTATTTGGGATAGTTTCCAAGCCCTTTTTTCCTCATTCTAAGAAAACAGGCTTCAAAGATTTTTATACTGCATTCAGAGCTGCTAACTAGCTCATCTTTTGTGGAAATTTAGTTGGAAAATCTAACAATGCTGACAGCTGGCTGAAATTCTGAGACGTTATAAAGTGTCAAAAACTGAGACACAATGACTGGAAAACTCAAAAACTAAAAAAAAAAAAAAAAAAAAAAAAAGATATTATGTAAATTCGTTACTACAGGAACAAATGAGTACATTTTAAAAAGATTTTACTCACCCACACTGACACGAGGTATCGTCGTTTTCTCCGCTCCCTCTCCGGAGCTTGCCTGAAGGCCCCCTTGTTCCTCACCGACGTTGACTGTCCCATAGTTCTCATCGCTGTTGATTACGGAAGCCAGTGGTTCCATTTCCTGATGGACATTACCGCCAAATGTCTGGAAAATGAAACTCATTTCGTTCAAGCCTGACGGGACGAGAAAATGCAGAGAAAGAGCAAAGAGCAAACTCTTAACTGACGGTCTTGTCACTGATGAGGAAATGCACTGTCTTGTTAAAGAGCCCTAGCTTTTAACCAACACTCTTGTCACTGGTTAGACGAGGAAATGCATCATCTTGTTACAAAGAGCAACCTTAACTGACACTGTAGTCACTGGTTGGACCAAGATTATAAAAATATGTAAGTCATTCACCTTACCCTAATGTGAGCCTAACTCTTATCAGTATTGATATACAAGATATTGTTTACAGTATATACATTAATATTAACAATCCCCCTGATTAGGATATCAAATTATCAAAAACAGTTGCTTTTATATCTTATGCTCTCTATGTAACCTTGTTCCTAATACAAAATACTCTTTGTTCAGTAACAAACCTGAACAACTTTTATGAAAAAACAAGCAAAATATAATTGCCAGAAATGTTTCCTTGCTTTGTTTACCTCTCCAACTAAATCTTTTCTAGAAACTTATAAAATGTTCAGACACTGATTCGAAACACTACTGTTTGAATAGTCTCCCTATGGAATTTCAGTTATGTAACGAACATCATCTATCCGCAAGGTTTGCAGACTCATTATCTAATCTCCCACCTGTGATTACTGTATCTTATCATGTTCTAACCTTAAAGATAACAATGATTTCCATTTTATTAACCCTGAAATCCCAGGGCAATTCAACTATAAAGATAAATTGCCTAGTTAGAAGTGAAATGTTTATGGAATCCCTATAAAGATGGATACGAGAGGGAGTAATGTTTTAAATTACCACACAAAGTTAAGGATAAATGAAATAATGGACAAGTCCCTTTCTTCAAATAACTTTCAGGTATAAAGTGACACAAATTCACGAGGATATCTGGGCACCTTTCTCCTAAAAATTCTTCTACAATGGAACCTTCTCCATTTCCCAAGATTTATAAATCAATAATACTTTCAACAAAAACAGCTGTCTGGAACTATCAACCCATACGAAAAACTACCATCCACTCAAAAGTGAAAACATTACAAATCACTGACAACCATCTAACTGCTGGACACACTTATACCTATTAATTCAGATAGCATACATATTCCTATCTGGTTAGTTGGGTACTCATGGTACAGCTATGTATCAATTGGTAGACTAAAGGTTCACATTTTGACAAAACCACGATTTATATAACGGTAATTTTGAAAAAATCACACATTTTCCATGTGCGGTACATTCATTCATGTTTACATGCAAAAGATATTCCTGTATGGAAATTGCAGTGTGGAAAATCATGCTGGAAGCTGACATATCTTATCTGAATAATGACGTGAATGTTCAATAATATTTATTTTCTTCTAATCTCTTCAAAGAAAGGTTATAGAAATTGCAGAAGGGATGACAACACAACACTCCATAGCTTTCAAGAAATAACAACCTAGAGGTCCTGTTTACAATTAACCCAATAAGATCACCTTCTAAAATGTATACTATGTATAATGGTTTGGGATTTTCAAATACATTCAAAATTACTAGCAAAAACTGTAAAATAACACAGAAGGAATGTAATACAACCTAAAAGGAAAATTTACACTATAAATGATAAAACACACCACAGATTTGAATAACTTACTCACCTTTGCATATATATTATGCAAGATCTTTGTGAAAAACTTCATTCTTGATTTGTATGAGGTTACATGTCCCGATATCACAAGAATAAGTTCAGTGATCTTTGCCTGACTAAGTGCCCCACATTACAAGGCTATACATGCACAGGACACTAGCTAAAATCAGTTCCTCTCAATCACTCATTAACGATGTATCACTTCACGAAACAAACAGAAAGCAATTTAATTATCAATAGTAAACGATTTAATGCTTTCATTTAAATATAACCGCCAGCAAGAGAGACGCAGGGAGTGAGTGAATGCTGGGTGGCCAATCCAACAACTGACTTCAATTGGCAAATGGATTAGCAGGGGTGGATCAATATGGGCCACCCAAATTAACATAATGAGGGCCACACCTGTGCCTAGCTCACAAAATTACTATTTCTGCGTAACTCCACTGTGGGTACCAGGAGAAGGAGTTTTCTGTAACATAACTACAGTACTACCAAGTTGCTTGATAAAAGGCAAATGTAATTTGCAATGCATTTTTGACTATCATCAATACTTTGGTAAAAGTCTTGCAAGGTACAGTACAAGCAGAAAACACCAATATGGATTTCTTCCACCATCTTTTTACTAATGATGTTGTGAGAGGAAGAAATAAGAGTGATATTTTCAAAGCAATACACGATAAGGGAGTGTTCTTAACTCTTAGTGGATATGTTCAGTCTGACACATTCCTACCAATAATGAGACTATGACATCATATGCAAATATTATGATCACCATAAACAATTACCTATCAATAATAACCCTGATGAGAAATATTAAAATGAAGTTTTTATGATAAAACAAAGTTTAATGTATACTTACCTGGCAGGTATATATATAACTATATTCTCTGTCAAACTGGCAGAAATTTTCAAAACTCGTGACAAACGCTATTTACCTAGTAGTTCAGGTGACCACCACCCCGTTCCCGTGGCGCTGGCACTCGGAACCATTCCCATTTTCGTCAGATTTTCTCTGAACCCTGTCTCCTGAGGGGAGGAGGGTGGGAGGGAATTTATTAATATACCTGCCAGGTAAGTATACATTAAACTTTGTTTTATCATAAAAACTTCATTTTAATGTATGACACTTACCTGGCAGGTATATATCTAGCTGATTGACACATTTGGAGGTGGGTCAAAGACAGCAACATTGTTAGAGTTCAAATAATTAAAAATTATTATATAACCCTTGGTTCCTTACCTGCTAAGGTAGCTGACTTCATAGGCCCTGCCTCTGAGCCTGCTTAAACCTTAGGAGCTCTCAACTAGGACGTGGCCTGTTTGTTGAAGAAGCTAATAAAGGGTCTGACAACTGGACGTGACCAATTTGTTGACAGGAAACCCACAGCCCTCTCATACCATGGGCATTCATGCTAGGAATTGTTAATTCACCTGAACTACACACACACATCACCAAAAACAAAACCACAACAAGACTGAAGAGGGAATATTCCTTCTCAGACGACCAAAAAACACCATCACCTGATTAAAAGTTCCCTAGCATATTAGTAAGTTATGGGGTGGAAACTCCTTTGCCCAATACTGTACCAGAGGACACGTAAGGACCCAACGTCTGACATTTGTCAAAAGTTGTGCTTATATCTCTCAGATAATGAGAGGCAAATACTGAATTCGTCCTCCAAAACTTTGTCTCAATTTCTTTGAGGGATAAGTTCTTCTTAAATGCCAAGGACGTAGCTACCGCCCTGACTTCGTGAGCCTTAACTTTAAGCACTCCGAAGTTCTGTTCTTGGCAAAGCATATGTGCTTCTTTAATAAGTTCTCTCATAAAGAAGGCCAAAGCATTTTTAGTCATGGGCCTACTAAGGTCTTTGACTGAACACCACAGAGAACCAGATGTCCCTCTGATGCCTCTTGTTCTTTCCACATAAAAGCGTAAAGCTCTCACTGGGCAGAGAACTCTTTCCTGTTCATGACCCACAAGATCAGACAGACCCAGAATATCAAAGGATCTTGGCCAAGGATTAGAAGGGTTCTCGTTCTTGGCCAAGAAGCCTTCCTGGAAAGTACACACTGCCTTGTTATGCTTCCAGCCTACTTCCTTATTTATCGCCTGAAGCTCACTAATTCTTTTAGCCATGGCCAAGGCGACTAAAAAGATGGTCTTCTTCGAGACATCTCTCAAAAAGGCCTTGTCTAAAGGTTCAAACTTACTCGAACCTAGATACTTCAATACGACGTCTAGATTCCAGGAAGGGGGTCTGCATTGAGTTTGCTTCCTGGTTTCAAAAGATCTTACAAGATCCCTAAGATCTAGACTATTGGAAATATCTAGACCTCTGTGTCTGAACACAGAGGCTAGCATACTCCTATAACCTTTAATCGTCGAGATCGACAACCCTACCTCCTTCTTCAAATAAAGGAGGAAGTCTGCTATCTGGGTGGGTCAGAGGTACTGGGATGACGACACCTTCCTCTTCTTACACCACTTACGGAAGGTCTCCCACTTCGACTGGTACACCATGATTGTAGAGGTTCTTCTAGCTCTAGCCACTGCACTGGCCACCTCTCTAGAGTATCCCCTCGCTCTGACAAGACTTTCGATAGTCCGAACGCAGTCAAACCTAGAGCGAGGGTATTCTTGTGAAACCTGTCGAAGTGGGGCTGTTTGAGTAAATCTACTCTTAGGGGCAGTGTTCTTGGAGTATCCACTGTCCATTCCAGTACTTCTGTGAACCAACTTTGGGCCGGCCAATAAGGAGCTATCAGAGTTAGCCTTGTTCCGTGGCTCTCTCTGAACTTCTTCATCACCTTTCCTAACACCTTGAACGGAGGAAAGGCGTACGCATCCAGACCTGTCCAATCCAACAGGAAGGCATCCACTGCCACTGCTTGAGGGTCTGGAACTAGTGAACAGTAGTTCGGTAATCTTTTTTTTTTGGCTGTAGCAAAAAGATCCACTACTGGCTGGCCCCACAAAGCCCACAGACTCTGGCATACTTCTAGATGCAATGTCCACTCTGTCGGAAGAAGTTGTCCTTCCCTGCTCAAAAGGTCCGCTCTGACATTCTTCTCCCCCTGAATGAACCTGGTGAGCAGAGAAACATTCTCCTCTTCCGCCCAAAGAAGAACTTCTTTCGCCAGACTGTACAGGGGAAAGGAATGCGTCCCTCCTTGCTTGCGGATGTATGCAGAGCTGTGGTGTTGTCCGAGTTGATCTGCACTGTCTTGTCGTGTACCAACTCCCTGAACGACTTCAAGGCCAAGAAAATCGCCATCAGTTCCCTCCTGTTTATGTGCCAGGTCGCTTCCTCTTTGCTCCAAAGACCTGACACTTCTTGAGGGCCCAGCGTCGCTCCCCAACCTGCGTCTGAGACGTCGGAGAACAATGTTAGGTTTGGGTTCTTCTGCTGGAGTGACATACCCTCTGCCAACTTCCTTGGAGTTAGCCACCAACTCAATTCCCTCTTGATTCTGGTGGGAATTTGAAACTGGAAGGAATCCGGTTGCGATCTTCTTGACCAGGCTTCCTTCAGGAAAAACTGTAACGGTCTCATGTGAAGCCTCCCTAGAGAAATGAACCGCTCTAGCGAAGAGAGTGCGCCCAGTAAGCTCATCCACTCTCTTGCTGAGCATCGGTCTTTCTCTAGGAAGTCTTGCACCTTCCGAAGGCATAGGGCTTGCCTGTCGGGGGATGGAAAACCTGAAAAGTCACTGATGAGATCAGAATCCCCAAATAAACTATCTCTTGATTGGGAGTCATCTGAGACTTCTCTAGGTTCACTATCAGACCCAATTCGTTCGCCAAATTTAAGGTCTGTCTTAGGTCCTCCAGACATTGTCGTCTTGACTGGGATCTTATCAGCCAGTCGTCTAAGTAAAACGAAACTCTGATCCCTAGCAAGTGCAACCACTTCACCACGTTGGACATCATTCTCGTGAACACTTGGGGGGGCTGTACAAAAACCGAAGCAAAGGGCCCTGAATTGAAAGACCCTGTTTTGGATCACGAACCTTAGGTACTTCTTGCATTTTGGATGAATTGGAATATGGAAGTATGCGTCTTGTAGATCCAGGGTCACCATCCAGTCCCCTGGACGTACCGCTGCCAGTACTGACTCGTTTGTTTCCATGGTAAACTTGGTCTTTTCCACGAACAAGTTTAGCTGACTTACGTCCAGTGCTGGTCTCCAAGCTCCCGAGGATTTCGCAACCAGGAACAGCCGATTGTAAAACCCCGGAGATTCGTGGTCCAGAACAGGTTCTATTGCTCCTTTCTCTAGCATGGAAAGGACTTGGTCCCACAGAGCCTTTTCCTTTACTAAATCGTTGTAACACGCCCCTAGGGCTCTCGGAGATGTCGAAAGAGGAGGCTTCCTCAAGAAGGGGATTTTGTAACCTTTTCGAGCTACACTGATGGCCCAGGGATCTGCATTCTTGCTTTGCCAGACTTCCCAAAACTCCTGGAGTCTGGCCCCAACTGACGTCTGGAGGACTTGATTCTCATTGTTTAGTAGAGGTCTTTGATCCCCTTTTAGCAGTGAATCTTTCCCTCTAAGGAGGGGCAGACGAAAGTCTACCTCGAAAGGGCTGTTGAGTAGGTCTCGACTCCTTCGGTGCCTTCTTAACCAGTTTGGAAGGCAAGAACTTCCTCACTGAGGACGTTAGAAGATCCTACGTTGCCTTCTGAGATAGAGCCAGAGCTATATGTATCTCTAATAATCTCCGAAGGAAACAGCTGGTTAGACAGAGGCAAAAACATTAACTCTGCGACTTCTTTATCCATGCAGGACATAATACTCTTTGGAACCTCCAACTCCGACGAATCCTCACTTTCCAACGTGCGCGCCAAGGCCCCCAACGACCAATCGAGGAAGTTGAAAACCTCGAACGTCCGAAATATTCCCTTTAAAAGATGATCAAACTCTGACGAAGTCCACCAGATCTTGGCAGAGTGTAACGCCTGTCTGCGTGAACTATACACAATACTGGAAAAATCTCCCTGGGAGGAGGCAGGCACTCCCAGGCCATGACTTTCCCCATGGCTTACCACACTCCCGACTTCGAGGCTAACTTGGCTGGAAGGAAAGCGAAAGAAGACTTCCCTGCTTCCTTCTTCTCCTTCAACCACACATTCACACGTTGAAGCGCTTTCTTCGCCGAAATAGAGAGAGTCATCTTCAGGAATGAGGACTTCTTGGGGGTTTTTGTTTTCGAAAACTGCGAAAGGGGTGACAAAGGAGCAGAAGGTTGAAACTCCCCTTCAAAAAGCGAAAGAAGACAGGAAGTCAGGATCTTATAATCCGACGAAGGATCCATACTCGTCTTCTGCAAACTACTCCACGTCCTCTTCTGCTGAAGAAATGTCCTGGAAATCGTTGTCCTGTAGAACACTATCGCGGTCTTGGCGAGCGGAGGACGGGTCAACGTCCTGCCGCCTGCGTCCTGCGTCCAACGAGACAAGCTTCTTCTTGCGTCCTGCGTCCTGAACAGCTGCACGATCGTCCGTCCTCGATAAACCACTGCGTCCTGTCTCCCAGGCGAAAGCCGAACAAGAAGGAGGAGGCAAACTCTTGTCATGCGTCCTCTTGGAGGACTTCACGGGGAGGGAATCATCCTTACGTCTAGAGGAAGGTTGAATGGGAGTCTCCAAGAATTGACGAGTACTGCTAACTTAGCCTGCATGTCTCTTAAAAAGTCTCTAGTATTCTCTTCCTGACGAATCGAATGCGACAGAGGAGAGATTCGAGCAGGGCTAGGACGGTGAGGAGAGCGATCTTGAACTCTACCCAAAGGAGAGGGAAGAGGAGAAGGAATCTAAGCAGAAGGAGGCGATTCTCTTGCCGAAATAATGGCTCCCAAAGAACGTCCTGCGTCCTCTCTCGAACAAAAGATCTTCTTCCTTTTAACATGAACTGCATCCTCATCACTCGAAGACAATATCTCCGGACTACTCCATCCTTCACGAACGAGGGAAGGCCTATCCTGAGCCAAGGATGTCCTGAAGGTCCTCTTGAGGGGACGCGAAACTTCTAAATGCCGCCGTTCCCTGCCTGATGTCGAGCCATCAGAGGACGCACATTTCCCAGTAGCGCCTTTTCTATGGCGTACTGCAGCAGCCTGGGACGTAACAACAGGACTGCCTGAAGGGACGACTGACCGCGACAAAACCCCTCTCGCCTCCCTTCGACTGTCGACATGCCTTCTCCCTTGGGTCTGGGAGCTTGACAGAGGTCTAAGTCTAGGAGCACGAGAGAGAAGATACAGACTCCCGACCCCTCCACCCTACACTCTTACTCACATCAAAAACCACTCGCTTTGTCGGTTAACCGCGTATTTGGTCGCCCATAGAAGCAAGGGCAGCGAACACTTTTCCACATACTGTGAATCCGCGCCTCCTGCCCGACTAGCCAAGCAGCTGGGCGCTAGGAGAAACCTGGGGGGAAGTTTTCTACATGATCTACATTAGAAGGAGCTGGAGAAGAAACAGATTCACTCCTTTTACTAGAAGCATTAGATCTTTCACTTCGAGATACAGATCTCCTCACACGATCTTTCTCCAACCTGTCTACATACTTCGTGAGGATCTTCCACTCCTTCTCTGTCAATTCTCACATTCTATGCATCTATTCTCCCAAGTGCACACAATCTCTCTACATTTCTTGCAAACTGTGTGAGGGTCCACCGAAGCTTTCGGCAACCTCACCTTACAACCTTCTCTCACACAAACTCTAAACATACCACCTGAATCAGACATATCCAAAGAATATCCAAAGCGAATGCCAAGCCAACGTTCCAAGTACAATACCAAATAATCCGTCCAAAATCAGCGAAAAGTCGGCAACGAGATCGAAAATCTAGCAGGGAATCACCAACAATGTTGACGGTTCGGCTGGCAGAGAAAATCTGACGAAAATGGGAATGGTTCCGAGCGCCAGCGCCACGGGAACGGGGTGGTGGTCACCTGAACTACTAGGTAAATAGCGTTTGCCGCGAGTTTTGAAAATTTCTGCCAGTTTGACAGAGAATATAGCTATATATATATACCTGCCAGGTAAGTGTCATACATTAAAATACTCGTTTCGTCTCAAACTTTTGCGACTGCAAAAGTTACTACAGCGCACCTTTGTAGAATTTGGCTTGGATTAATCTGAGACTAACATGAAATTATCAGTATTAATGGACACAGCTACTGCACTAGAAAAGACGTGAGATACAAAGGAACAGACAAAAGGATAGAAGATAAAAAAGCATGGAAAAAACGTGTTAAAAATTCCAACCAAAGAAGAAGAATGGACATATACTGGAAAGAGAGTGCATGTAATGAAAAGAGGACAACAAAAAGTAAGTTTATGCTTTGGAAATTTGTTCCCACATGAGAGTCATAATTTAATGTCAATTATATATTACATTAATTTCTAATGAAATACTAAGCCAGACACTTACAACGTGCAGTGACGATAGCATGATGAATATTGTGCAGTAACACCTGCTGTCTTATTTGCAGGTGTTAATGGCAATTTACCAGGCAAACTGACATGTCTGATAGTCTTGTTACAAAGCATGAAGTATGAACGCACTCCAAAACATTTTCTGGTCGGTTTCAATGTAAACATTAGCATTCTTGTCTATATTTAGAGGCCCTTCTAACTGACTTTATTTGGTCTATCTTACAAGTATACTACCATGTACCTATTATTTACAGTTTATATTTTCTTAAACAGCTTCTTCTTCATACACCTTGCTATTTTTGAATACCATATGTATTTAATTCCGTCCTTCATGCATGTGCTTCAACTGTGATACTAGTAGATACTAGCTACAGTGGGCCACGATTCCTGCCATTAACTTGTTATATTCTAAATTCTTTCATTTTAAGCTACAAAATCTCAATAAATAAATGTTTTTTGCCTTTTAAACTGACATTAACAATGACACAATTAATTACAGTGAGTTTTCTGACACTGTCAGATTTTAATGCAGGATAAATGTAAAGGAGACAGGTGCAAAAAGGTATTATATATTTATCAATGTAATTTTTTGACATAAGAATATAGAAATGTGTATAAAATGCAGTACAGGTGACATAATTTGAGAAATTTACTGTCTGTTGTTTATATTTTTGCTTTCTTTCATCCCCAGCGCTGGTGTTAAATGTAGCACCTGCTTGCAGAGCTTTCACAATGTTTAATACCAGTCTCTTGAGGATGAACGTAAAAACATGATATGGTAGATTTCTTAGAGTATCCGCCCTGTACTGCATTATACACGACCTTCTTACTTTTCTGTTCTAACCTGGGCTATCTAATGTCTTCAAGTTTTTTCTTTTCCTACACAATACATAGGTTCCCTTTGTTTCTTTAACTCTTTTTTTTTTTTTTTTTTTTAACTGAGCATTTCCCACCCAAAATCAATTCCCTGTACTATAAAATCACTCCATGATCAGTAAGGATGCCTGGACCTGAGTTAGGTTTGGTTAGGAGGCATCCTTTAGCCTAGCCTATATATATTTTCTCACCTCATCTTAATTGTCCAAAGACTGTTATATAAGGTTAGGCTATCCAGTCGGGCAATCCTACTGCCTAACAAATTGATACGCACCATAGCCTAGGATGCGTCAGGCTACCCAATCAAACAATCCTACTGTTTACACAAATGAGATGGCCCCTATCTTTGGCTACATCAGGCTATCTAATAGAGCGTTCCTACTGCCTACATGAGTTACTCCCAAGCCTTACCCTGGGCCAGATCTTACTGCCTAAGAAACTTGGACATCCCATTCCATGGGCTAGTTAGGCTACCCATTTAACCAAAACTATTACCCAGTAGCCTAACCTTTGCAAAGGCTATGTTAGGCTCCCCATTCAAGCAATGCTACCGCCTAACGAACTGAGATGCCCTGTAGTCTAACCATACCATGGGCTATGTCAGGCTACCCATTAGGGCAATCATATTGCTTAACCATGGAACAGGATACATCAGGCTACCCTAGGGCAATCCTATTGTTAAAACAAAGAACAGGCTATATAAGGCTACCCACTAACCCTGGCATAGCCTGCGACAGCCATTGTCAGGCTAAGCTTCGGTAGAGCAAGGGCACGAGTCTGCTGCCAAATTAGTAATGTTAATATCACTGTCAACATTAAAAATTAATAAAAAATAGTTAAATTAAGGTAAAAATACAGCTGTGTGACCATTGATCCGAAAAAAGACCACTTTTTCACTTGATATTTAATTGGTGAAACAATACAATTCAATATTTAAGCATACCATTCAAAAGATTAAAGTTTTGCCAAAAAAATGAGATATATGAAGCCACCATTCGAAGTAAAATAAGCACGTGAAGTCTTCTTATAATATGTGTTGAAGGCAGTTTTAAATCCAATATGGCATGGTATGGTTGTGAGTGTAATTCGGTTCTACAATTGCGGCCATGTCCTTCCCAGCATTCACTTGAACAATATTTGCGTATATATTAACGTTTATTGATAATACTCAACATTGTAGTAGTTGTAATCAGCACAATAAAATAACATTTTGTTGCCTATTCTAGTGAAAGTATGAGAGATTTTATTCCTGGGGTCATGTTTTGAACTGAGATGCATTTTTACCTTGTAATTGGTGGTATTATCCTTAATGCCATCACAACTGAAACTCCACAGTGCTTATTTGATTTCGTTCATAATTCACTCCAAATTCCACTTGAAATATGTGTTTGTGTACAGCAAAGCCTTGGCAGGAATAATTTTTCAGCCTTGTTGTGCATCTGGCAGCCAGAATCCAAGAGTCAAGTAGACGACAGTTTAGTGAATTGTTTGTGTAAAAAAATTTGCAGTTTTTTCTAGCACTTTTCATTTATTTAGGTTTATATTAACATTTTGACTTTTTTTATTTTTAATAATTGTATGGCTGAAAAAATTTGCTTTAATTTTTAATAATTATACAGCTGAAACAAATGTAACCTTTAATGCGTGACAGGAATGTCAAGTCATCGTTGCCAATTTAGTGGAACTTGATACATAGCTATATACGCCAATGCCTTTACAAACTCTTTCCATGAATTCTAGATGTCATAGTAATGCAATAATGCTAAAATTGTGCTGATATTTTTGTATATATTTTACAAATAGATACGCCAAATTCACTTATTTCCACGGTTTTGTGTAAGTCTTATCCCTAGTTTGGAGGGTAAACACAAACCAATTAGCAACAGCGATAAAGGGGGAACATCGTAGCTAGGTAATGTTCACAGCAAAACTGATGAAATTTGTATCAGAAATCTGGTTACTTTTACAACAACGAATATTTTCAAATGAATTATCATGAGTACGTAATAAATTTATGCAATTCATAACCTTATTCTGGTGTTTAACTAAATATTTAAATGTTATCTAGCACACTCTTCTTCTTCCCGAACAATTGGCAGGTTTCCCCAGTCGCAATCGTAAACACAATCTTCATTTAAGATTGTTGTGAAGAAAGTGTCCCAGCGTCTATGGGTACAAGTGTTGTGCGGATTTAGCACAGGAAATGGGAAGTTTGTTGACACAAGTGACTTTGCAAACATCGAGATGGCGTCAATCTCCCATATGTTAGGTGTTTTAAGTAAAAATTATGAAGGCATCATGGAGGTAAGTTAGCGCTGTGCATAGTTAGACTTTTATTATTACCTTCTGTTTAATTGGAAATTATATGGGCTTAATTTCTAACATGGGAGAAAACACTCACTTCGAGAGGAAAGGAGAGGTCTCTTAGGTGTTGCTTCCACGAAGGTTGGCTTGTGACTGACATCTAGCCTAGTATAATTCAGGTTACTGGAAGTGCTAAAGTTATTTTTTTTGGAATGTGGTCGTGCAATTGTAAATGATGACCATACAATTGTAAATGATGACCATACAGTGCCCAAGGTCAGCTTGGATTATTTAGTGTCTCCCGCTAAATTAACAATGTTAATATCACCGTCTAGCCTATGGGTTAAAAATGAATAAAAAATAGTAAATTTAATTAAACACAGGTAACCACCGATGACCATACAGTGGCCCAGGTCAGCCTGGGTCATTTCACGAATCTCCCGCTAAACTAACAATGTTAATGTCACCGTCTGGATTAAAAACGAATAAAAATTGTTAAATTAAACGTCGGAGATCACAGCTGATGACCCTACGGTACCCCAGACCAGATTGGAGGATGACTTGACCACCCTACCCTAATGCCACATATAAATAACGAAGTCCTAGCTTCATATATGACGTGAAACTATTGAAAATATCCTTCTTATTATATATATATTTACCAAAACGTCCTCACGAAGGAATATATAGATATATATGTCCGGAATTCACTCCGCCTTGTGCAACAAGTTGCCACATATGAGGAGGGAGACAACGAATGACGTCACTCAACAAAACATCTGACTCGACTGAGGGATTAACTTTCGGGTCTCGGTGACCACCACCCTTCGGGTGTGGTGTTTCTCTTCATGCATTTGTTTGTTTTGCGTCTTTTAAAGTGTTTTTGAGTGATATTTTATACAGAATATGATGATTTATTAAAATATTACTAATGAGATGTATATTTTATCATTTAAAACAATAAAATGATGATTATTCAAAGCAAAGTTCGATGGTTTTGGTTGCGTAGTTTCTCAAGATTCTTCGATATATCTTACAATTTTGATGGTTACTCCGCATAATATAGACTTATTATCAATAGCTATTAAATATATAAAATTAACTTTATATTATGTAATAATAAAGAGCGAATTATCCCACTTCGATTCGCCGTAATAGAAGAAGTAATACAAAGATTTACATCGACACATTCGTTGAGATGTCGAAGAATCGGTATAGGTATTCTTTCGATTTTTATACACATTTTATGATTCTGAGGATTGTTTTGTGTATTATACACTTACTTGGCGCTAAATATATAAATATAATATCCAGCGCGTAGCTTAGGTGTCGACACCTATAGCTACGCGCTGGAGGCCAAAACCACCATATAAGTACCAAACTTCCTTTGTTCGTAAAGAAAAAAAATATTTTAGAGGTTACCTCAAATTGAGTAAATTTCCCGGACCAACACACTGCAAAAATGACCTTCAGTCGCTGCTGGAGTCTCACGCAGGACGAAATTGCGTTCTAATGCTTGCACGGATTCAATGTCGGTTCGTGATGATGCATAAGATACTGATGATAATAATAAGAATAACAATAATTACGAGAAAGTATATTTGCATTTCTTCTCTAGTATATATGTTTCGTAAGCTTTATTTTTCGTATTACATCTAGTTTCGCTTCTTAATGGAGCATTTATCATCATAATTACATTAAAACAAAACTGTTTACTTGTTACTATGCTCTCTACTATGTCCGAAATCTATCTCTTATATGTCTAGGTTTGCCTCCAAATGCGTCTTGTCGTGTACTACATTTTGACGCTGCTAACCAAATTTGTAGGCTCAAATTCAATTTTATCTTTTCATTTATTGTTTAATCTATTTTCCTACATCTTGCCTTACGTTCTTATCTCACTTTCGTCATGATTTAGTCTCATAAATCTCTGAGACTATTTTTTCTCACTGGTCAGTTCGAATTTAACTCGGTATTTTTTTTCATTGATCAATCTAACCTTGTATTCTCTCTCTCTCTCTCTCTCTCTCTCTCTCTCTCTCTCTCTCTCTCTCTCTCTCTCTCTCTCTCTCTCTCTCTCTCTCTCTCTCTGAGACAGTCACATATAACCACGTAATTCCCATGACTGGGCTGCTGACATTATTAAACCGTGTCTGCTATGATACTAAAATCACACACACACACACACACACACACACACACACACACACACACAATATGTATATTATACATGAAGACGACAAAAAATTGTTATTGCTCCAAATTCTTGGATAAATTTTAGTAAATTGCAAAGAAAAAACTTATTCTGCTGCCTTCGTTACTTAGAGAATAATTAAGGTGTAGGCCCACAGCAGTAGTAAAAATGGCATTAACATGAAATAAGTAGGTCTGTCCCCCCTAGACTGTAAATTGCATTAAAAAAATCTTCTGTTGTCGCTTTTGCTACTAGAAAATATGTGTAGGCCTACAGTGACAGTAAAAACAATAGTAGCATGAAATAAATAGGCCTATAACTGTCCCTTCCAAACCACCCACTCTGGTTTCTTCTGTAGTCACTTTTGCTACTTAAAACAGTGTAGGCCTACAGTGATAGTAAAAAACAGCAGCATGAAATAAATAGGCCTATAACTGTCCCTTCTAAACCAACCAATCTGTGGTTTCACCCGTATCGTCTATTCAACTGGTTATGGCGGACTGTTTAGTCCTTAACATGTACCAGCATTCCTGAAGTCGGTTAGGTAACCAGTTGGCAAAGGTCCGTATTTTCAAGTGACGACTCTCTCTCTCTCTCTCTCTCTCTCCTCTCTCTCTCTCTCTCTCCTCTCTCTCTCTCTCTCTCTCTCTCTCTCTCTCTCAAAATGTTCATTGTTGGAAATTTATCCATTATTCTGCCTAACGTTGGCCTGAGAGATATAATTTTAGAACGATTACTCTCTCTCTCTTTCCTCACAATCTGCTAATCAGGCCATTTCCTTCGGTTTCCTTCCTGCCCGTTCACCTATCTTTCCCGTGTTGACTAAACGGGGTTTGCCGGCAGTCTATAATTAGGCAAAAGTCCTTTGCAAGATCCTTAATTTGCAAGGTCATTTTGAACGCCGGAGGAAACCGGAATGGGCTAGAATGGTTCGAAACAACGCAGTTTTTTGTGGTTCATGTTACAACAAGCACATGCGCACCCAAGCGAACGGTAACTCGTTACTCCTAATACGTAAATATATTCTGAAAATGAATTATTGAATTAAAATAAAGCCTAAAGAAAGTTCTCTTTCGTAAAGGCAACGGAAAGCCTATTCTGTGAAGTACACATTGCCAATTGCCGTCATGACGGATATATTAGCCTATGTTAAAGCG
Organism: Macrobrachium nipponense; assembly: GCF_015104395.2. Taxonomy (NCBI): domain Eukaryota; kingdom Metazoa; phylum Arthropoda; class Malacostraca; order Decapoda; family Palaemonidae; genus Macrobrachium; species Macrobrachium nipponense. The sequence goes on from NC_087214.1 coordinate 69,460,432, forward strand.
TATACAAATGAATGCACCTACGCACGGTAACTAATACTCCGACGTAAGTGAGTTTTTAAAATGAATTAGTGAAGGCTTTCGAAGCCTTAAAAAACTCTCTATTCGAAAAATAACGATATTATAAGAAGTATACTGCCGTCCTTCGGAGATGTGTTCTAGCATAGGCCTACACTATATACTTATATACGCACACACACAATACGGTAACGATTACAGTTACTCTCCTTAAGTAGATCCGTTTGTAAAATGAATTTTTAAATAGTAATGAAGCCTAAAAAGTTCTCTGGTAGAAAAATGTCGATATTTTAATAGCTAATCTATAAGGTACACCACCAACGCCATCTTTTTCGATACCCAAAGGGACACACAAACTGTAGTATAGCCACTTCTGTGTCAATACGTTTGTAAAATGAAATTTCAAGTGATACTGAAGCCTAAAAAGTTCTATTTCCGAGAAATAACGATTTGAGAAAACCTATTATAAGCCCACCACCTCGAATTTAAGCAAGCCTTCCTACCTTGATTCTCACACCGACGCCGCAAGAAGAAGAAGAAGAAGCAGAATGCATCAGGGAGCCAACCCACTTGGATTCAATGACGTCTTCGTCGTTTTTTGCTTATCTTTATTTAACGCCATTAGCTGTCAATCACGTTTATCAATTCTTCTCGGACCTGATGCGTGATGCCGAATGCATTCGCGGAGCGATAAAAGAAACAGAAATGGATTATTTATCGAGAGAAAATATAAATTTTTCAAGCATAGGTCTATAAGGGTCGCCTCAATCGAGGAGCGAATATGATGTTTATTTTTGCGATTTTATCATATTATTTATTCTCCTTTTGGGACTGAGACACATATATGTAACAATTACGTAAATACTCTCTCTCTCTCTCTCTCTCTCTCTTTTTTTATCTCTCCTCTCTCTTTTTATGCCTCTCTCTCTCTCTCTCTCTCTCTCTCTCTCTCTCTCTCTCTCTCTCTCTCTCTCTCTCGTGCAATTATCTTGACAAAGAATCATTCTCTGCTTAGTCATTTGGAGGTACAACAATTCTCGTCATTATTATTATTATTATTATTATTATTATTATTATTATTATTATTATTATTATTATTATTATTATTATTATTATTTAGTTTTTTTCAAGGGTTTCGCTTCTTTTGTAGTCTCATATTGTTCGTGGCAGGCGAAAGACTAATAGATATGACGTGTTATGGGATTTTTTTTTTTCCATTCCTTTTTGGAAATGACCAGGCGTGACGCGTTGCTATTGAAGGTCGCTACGAGAGAGAGAGAGAGAGAGAGAGAGAGAGAGAGAGAGAGAGAGAGAGAGAGAACATAGAATATTAGAGAAGCTTACGAATTTGTTATAGGCCTAATGTGAAGTCTGTCCTTACCAGGATACTGTCAAAACGAGAGAGAGAGAGAGAGAGAGAGAGAGAGAGAGAGAGAGAGAGAGAGAGAGAGACTGGGTGTGCCTTGGTTACGTCAAAGTCCGTCACACTTGACGTGACGCTCAAGAAGCCGTGACAAAGAATGATAGAAACCGGTGAATTATACGCGCGTGATTATCTTGCAAGAATTTCCTTTATTCGACAAAACAAATGACAGTGTTGTACCAGACTGAGGACTGGCCTTGAGAGAGAGAGAGAGAGAGAGAGAGAGAGAGAGAGAGAGAGAGAGAGAGACCAGAAGTCTAATCGGTCTAGAGCACCAAACTATAATAATAATAATAATACTCATGAATATACGGTATTAATGGACGCGCGGATAGGCATATGTAATATATTATAAACACAAACACACACAAGCACAGTTATAGTCTAACCGAAGGACATCTGTTTGTGAAGTCATAGTTATTTGTGCTTGAGAAACCAGTTCGTAAAGACGGTACAGTAATCCACGCAAGGAATTCGTGTTGATGTATTCAAAGACAAGACAGTTTCCTTCCACAGTCTAGGCCCAACTAAAACTGCTTGCGAACTATCACAAAACTTTTGCTTGTAACTGCTTGCAATCGTAAACTGGAAAATACGAGTTTTCAAATAATCATTAACCTTTTCAAAGGCACATTCCCCTTCCACAGTCTAGACGCAACTAAAACTGCTTGCTTGAACTGCCACAGAACTTCATGCTTGTAAATGCATGCAACTGCTTGCAATCGGAAACTGGAATATATACAAGTTTGAAAATAATTATTCAACCTTTTCAAAAACACAGACTCCTTCCATAGTCTATAGACCTAACTAAAACTGCTTGCTTAACTGCAGAACTTCAAATTCTTGAAATGCCATGCAATGCTTGCACTCGGAAACTATAAGAACTAACCTACTTGCTTTTCTTAGAAACTTAATCCACAGAACTTCATGCTTGTAAATGCATGCAACTGCTTGCACTCGGAAACTGGAATATATACAAGTTTGAAAATAATCATTTAACCTTTTCAAAAGCACAGACTCCTTCCATAGTCTATAGACCTAACTAAAACTGCTTGGTTGAACTGTCACAGAACTCTAAAACTCTTGCTTGCAACTGCGTGCAATAGGACGCCGAATCGAACAGACTTTTGAAGAACCATTGCTACTTCTTTCCTTAGGCACTGATGCAATGCAACTGACGGAGTGACGGTACAAAGGACACACACAGAGAGAGAGAGAGAGAGAGAGAGAGAGAGAGAGAGAGAGAGAGAGAGAGAGAGAGAGCGGATTTCCGCTGACCATGAGCGCTATAAACAACATAGAAAATAAAGAGAAATGAACTTTCCAACCGAGCTGCGAAACGGGAAGGAAGCTCCCGGAAAGAGAGAGAGAGAGAGAGAGAGAGAGAGAGAGTTTTAAGGAGCTGCAAGATTAGATGTCTAGACTTATAAAGTATCTAGGGACACGTGCATAAGAGAGAGAGAGAGAGAGAGAGAGAGAGAGAGAGAGAGAGAGAGAGAGAGAGATTACGTAGAAAGATAGTTGAGAGAAACCATGTTTTTTTGGTAATTAAGAAGTTAGAATAATAATAATAATAATAATAATAATAATAATAATAATAATAATAATAATAATAATAAAATAATAATAATAATAATAATAATGATAATTTCACAAAACAATCCTTGAACCCAACAATGTTCAATGAAACACTAATTAAACTCACTGGTTAAAAAAAAATTACAACACTTCTTCCCTGAACGCTTTCTAAACTTTCTAAGTAATTCTGTGCTTGTTGCAATCACTGCTTGCAATAAGGTCAATATTGCAACGCACAGTTTGTGCAATGTTCCAACTTCAAGATTAGACTTAAGCAATTTCTGTTGCGATGTTGCCACGTCAAACAAACTAACACACAAAGAAACAAATAAAGTTATACCTGTGGTTTATAAACCGATTGACAACACAAAGTAAACGGTTATAATTATACGCATCACCCAAGGTTATATACCGAACACTTCCGCCATTGAACTGAGGAATGATTTTTTGCCTTGGAAAGAAAGAAATATTGTCTGAGAGAGAGAGAGAGAGAGAGAGAGAGAGAGAGAGAGAGAGAGAGAATACTAAAGCTACCCGCACATAGGGGCAAGAGCAGGGCATTTGCCGCCACTACCTGAAATCTTGGAAAAAATGTATATATTTATATTACATTAATTACATTTAACTACACCACTATGTTTTCCCTCCACTTTACAATGTATTCTTTCAGTTTAAGTAAATTAAAGGTATCATTATGTTTTTGGTTTCTCCAGAAACATTTGAATTCAGCTGAACAGTATATAGAACGATAGAGAAATAAAAAGTATTTTTTCTTTATCACGTCTTGCTTCACTTATATTATTGGCATCGCAGTTCCACTGCATTATATATATATATATATATATATATATATATATATATATATATATATATTATATATATATATATATATATGTATAATATATATATATATATATATATATATATGATATATATATATATATATCCTCCTCTTGTAAAACATACTGTGGCCGCCCACGAAGCTTCTAAAGGCTCTATATGACGAAGATGCCTCAACTACTTCCTATATTTCGGGGGTAAATCCGGTCAATCCAGAAAGGGGATTCATGGATTCCTGGATTTTACCCCACCGGGAATTTTTGGGAATGGGAACCAATTCCAATTTTCCGCCCGGGCGGAGATATATTGGAATATAGCTAATGTCCTCCCACGCTTGTCTTTATGCATTATGGCAGGGAGAGAGAGAGGAGAGAGAGAGAGAGAGAGAGAGAGAGAGAGAGAGAGAGAGAGAGAGAGAGTCAAACATCAATAAAAAAATCATGATTTTTAAAAGTTTAAATATTACAAAGAATCGAACGACACTTGAAAAAACAAATCAAAATACAACGAAAAGCCAATAGATGTAAACGGAAGAAAATCGAAAAGAAACGAGAATATCACAAATCTTCGTTCAAAAGCCAACGGTCATTTTGGAGGCGTCGATAACTATATATTTAAATGACAGAGAATCGAACGAAACTAAAAGAAACAAATTAAAACGCAACGAAAACTCAATGAATTTAAACGGATGAAAGTCGAAAAGAAACGAGAATCCCACAAATCTTCGTTCAAAATTACACCATCGTTTCAGAGCTTCCGATAAGAGACAAAAATCCCTCCCAATTTTCGTACTTTATTCCCCGGGAAGAAAAGAGAGGAAGAAAGTCATATGAAAAAAAAAGGGAAGGGGAAAAGAATGGGGGAAAAATAAATGAAGGATCTGAAACGTCTCCCTAAATTCCTACGGAGGACTCGAAGGATTTGAGGTCCTGCATAGTATACGTCCCATCAGGGGAGAAATATGTCCCTTGATTATCATGCAAACTTGCAACGTCTCTCCTCCTCTCATCTCACTCTCGCTCTTCTCTCTTCTTCTCTCTCTCTTCCTTTCCAACACCAAAAATCATGTCGGAGGCGAAAGACTTCTAAAATGTGTTTATCTTTTTTTTCCCCCGTTTTGTTTAATTTATTGGAACTTATTTTTGCCATTTTTTGTATTATTATTATTATTATTATTATTATTATTATTATATTATTATTATTATTATTTTTATTATTATTATTATTATTATTATTAGGTTTTGTTGTAATAATAATAATAATAATAATAATAATAATAATAATAATAATAATAATAATAATAATAAATAAGCGTAGGCCTATGCATAATGACAAGCAAAGGCCTAGATCTATTACTCGACATTTCCCTTACAATATTGACGACTCCAAGGTACGAAAATCAAAGCTATTATTATTATTATTATTATTATTATTATTATTATTATTATTATTATTATTATTATTATTATTATAGGTACGTGTACGTATATATAAGTACGTTTCCGCAACATTCATTCGTGTACATAACTGAATGAACTAGTTATATGTGTGGCTATAATTGGGCTGACTCATATCACAGGTGGACATCGCAAATATGTTGTGTAGTTGAGAGAGAGAGAGAGAGAGAGAGAGAGAGAGAGAGAGAGAGAGATAGAGCGATGCATTTTCAGCGTAACAGACACAAGCACACACATACACACACACCCGCATTATAACAACATTGACTTGCAAAGGTTCATTGACACTCCTAAACAAAAGAAGTCTGTGTATTTATGTGTAAGTAGTTAATCTCTCTCTCTCTCTCTCTCTCTCTCTCTCTCTCTCTCTCTCTCTCTCTCTCTCACAATAAAAAACATCACTAATATTCCTTCACTCAATAAACATTGCAGTATTATTTATATGTGAGTAAGACTCCTTAGGCCTAGTCCTATAAGTATAAGCTTTAACATTTTTCAAAACATTAGTTTAATCATATTCAGGGGAAATTATGTATTTGCTGATAAAAAGTTAGTTTATTAATTATAGTTACTAATCACACTTATCCAGGTCACTTAAAACAAAAAACAAAAAAAGCAAAATGCTATACAAGTGAAAGTATGTTTACGTAACAATAGCTGTGTTCTCATAGTTTCTTATCAGTTACCAGTTAGTAACTTATTACTTAAATCATTACTTGAATAACTTTTTAAAAGTTTTTCATGTGACATATTTTAGTAAGTCATAGGAGTAAGCTGTTCGTATAAGTTAAAAGCTGACTTTTCGTATATCAATTTCCCACCAACAAACATCAAAAGTCGTCGCTGTTTAGGTATTATGCAATATCAGTTGTGTTTCGATTAGTAAAGCTGCCAGTTGGCCATTTTTATTTTTATTTTCTAACGGAAAGTTATCTTTACCGAGTAATTTTAGACACTTATTGATAATTTATAAGATAATTATCACCCGAAATTCTTCCTTGATGAGGTGTATAATTTCGATAATTGTCCCTAGGTATTGTTAAATCGACATGATTCATTTGGTTTTTCTTATCAAAATGTTGTTCGGGGAATGCGCTGAAAGATAGGATGACTCATACGTGGGACTAGTAACTCTCTCTCTCTCTCTCTCTCTCTCTCTCTCTCTCTCTCTCCGCCGTAATGCACAAAGACAAGCGTGGGAGAACATTAACTGTATTCCAATATATCTCCTCCCGGGCGGAAAATTGGAATTGGTTCCCATTCCCCAAAACTCCCGGTAGGGTAAAATCCGGGAATCCATAAATCCCCTTTTTGGATTGACCGGATTTACGCCCGAAACATAGGAAGCAGTTGAGGCTTCTTCGTCATGTAGAGCCTATAATAATACAGAGTCTTTGTTATGGACTATATATATATATATATAATATATATATATATATATATATATATATATATATATATATATATATATATATATATATATATATATATATATATATTTATATATATATATATATATATATATATATATATATATATATATAATTTATTATTATAGAGTTTGGTTCATATGCAGTTGTTAGAAGCTCGCTCTCTCTCTCTCTCTCTCTCTGTCTATATAATATATATATTATATATATATATATATATATATATATATAGATATATCTATTATAAAATATATATATATATGACTGGTAAAAAATGTTCTGTTTACAACAAATTCATCTTATACAAGGAGCCCATAAAAACACCGAAATATAGAGAGGAAAGTACTATATTTCAGAGACTGCCGTCTCCCTCTTCAGGTAGATGAATGAGAAAAGTTTACAGAAAAGGTGGTATTTATACCAAGAGGTCCATCCACAGGTAAGCCAATTTAGGTCACCCCCCGCTGATAATCTTCTTTTAATCTTCTTAAGCGTTGGTTGAATGAAAACCTTGTCGATCGTATCTGAAATCCATGCTCCTTTTGAGATGTTCATTACCTGCCTCTCTTTTATTAAGGCTGATTTCATATAAATGAACATAACCATAGAATAAACTGGAATTTGTTACGTGTAATTTATAGCAGCATTTGCTGGTACAAGAGTCAAATGATGGAATCTGCCTTAATAAAAGAGAGGCAGGTAATGAACATCTCAAAAGGAGCATGGATTTCAGATACGATCGACAAGGTTTCATTCAACCAACGCTTAAGAAGATTAAAGGAAGATTATCAGCGGGGGTGACCTACAAATTGGCTTACCTGTGGATGGACCTCTTGGTATAAATACCACCTTCTCTGTAAACTTTTCTCATTCATCTACCTGAAGAGGGAGACAGCAGTCTCTGAAATATAGTACTTTTCTCTATATTTTGGTGTTTTTATGGGCTCCTTTTATTATATATATATTATATATATATATATATTATATATATTATATATATATAATATATAATACACACACACAAGGTGTGTTTCGAAATTAGAGGCCCCCCCCCCCTCTTCAGCATAAACTAAAATTGATACGGACAAAAACAAAAGTAATTCAGAACAGTTACTTATTTAAGTTTCTCTCTGAGTATTTAATGTTTTGTGTGGCCTCCATCTGCCTGTGCCACAGCCTGCATTCTTGGGGGTATGATTTCAGTAAATCGCAAAAAAGCTGAGACTCAAACTCCACTTCCCTGAGCACTTCGGTCACCTCTCTTTGCAGGTCGTCGAGGCTTGGTACCGTATACCACATACGTAGTTCACTGTGTGCGCTTCAACACGATCCTTTACGATACTACTTATGTTTTCACACACATTGGTCAGGAGAGCTACTTATAAATTCACTTGACAAGAAGAAATTGATACCACTGTTTTGAAGCAGCTCCTGTGTCAGAAGAGCCTTGAAACACGGTGCCTTATCATGCAAAAATGTGACTTCTTCAACAGATAGCACATTTTCAGGATCTTTGAGGAAAGGAAATACTCCGCCAGTAAGCACAGTTTCTCTGAAGTATTAGCTTTTCCATGACTGTCCTTTTTCTTTGATGATCCACATTAACCATTTGGCTGTGAAACAGAGAAAAATTCTCAAACATTCAGGAAATTTCACAACTTGGCGATAGCGCATGTTATTGCTGATATCATCCAACTTTGCAGCCCAAATGATGTCATTTTTATGATTTGGCTTCCTGACTGTGTAAATGAAGAATTCATCTAATGCGGCAACATGGAGAAAGTTAGCTTCATCCCAATCTTTAAGAAATGAACCACAAAACCATGCCCGGTCTTCTCTTGTTGCTGAGTGATGTTGGGCTTGCTGATGACATAAAATGGCTTGATACCAGATTTTTCCAACTCACGATATACAACACTATAACTTCTCTTCTTTCCCCATTTTGTTTCTAGTTCAACCTCCAATTTACATAAAGACTTTCTTGAGAAAGGACTTCAGCCCTTCCAAGATTCTCACTCTTTTTTTCGATGACAGTCATATGGACTTTTGTTCCAGTTTATTTTAACAAAGGATTCATCTCTTTTAATGTATTAATCTATCCAGGAACGTGAAATGAAGGATGCACCAACATCCCTGGCCTCTCTGAAGGTTATAGCCCGGATTCGGTCAATCCATCTGATTTCCTCTGAGTCGTTAGCCAAGGCAGTATCTAACTCCATTACTCAGTCTGAAAATACGAGAAATGTAAAATGAAAAATAGCTTAATAGAAACTTAAGATAATGTACTTGGAGATAGGCTATAGCAGAAAACTTCATAACTATCCATTTGTTCTGTGGAGGGGGAGGGCGGCTGTAATTTCGAAACACCCTGTATATATATATATATATATATATATATATATATATATATATATATATATATAATAATATATATATATATAATATATATTGTAGGAAGCCCACTAAAATGTTGAAAAAAATTCAGTAACCTACAATCTGGCTAGTTGGTTAGCTAAGCATTTATCAAAGTGTTTGGGTACTATATCAAACTCTCACTTAAAGGACACTACAGATTTTATTGAAAAGACTCGACACCTGTCGTTAGAAGGAAAGAGGATGGTTAGTTTTGACGTGGAGTCCCTTTTCACCAAAGTACCTGTAGATGAATGCATGCGGTTTTTAGAACGCAAAAGTGTATTTATTGATCTGATAAATATTTGTATTGAACAGTGTCACTTTGGATGTAATAGTAAATTTTACTCAGATTTTCGGCTTGCCCATGGGTTCGCCGTTATCACCCGTTTTAGCAAATTTGTTTATGGAATGTTTTGAAACTGAAGTTTTACGCACCATTTTTAACTTTCCAATTGTTTGGTTTCGCTATGTTGAAGATATTTTTGCTTTGATTCCAGATTTTATTAATGTTGAAGATTTACTAGCTCAACTGAATAATTTACACCAGTATATCAAAATTTAAAGTAGAAAAGGAGAATAATAACAGATTACCTTTCTTAGACACTTTATGATGTCGTTCAGAAGATAATAGGATTAAATATGCAGTGTATAGAAAACCGACCCATGCAGAGTCATATATCCATGCTTTTTTCTTTCCATTCAGACGATGTCAAAATAGGTGTTATTTCTAATATATTCTTGAGAGCGTATAAACTTTGTGATGTTGAATTTTTAGATACTGAAATCAATCATATAAAAAATGTTTTCACTGCCCTTGGTTACAATACAAATTGTATTCAAAGGGCGCATTTTAAGGCACGTAGAATATATTATGTGGCAAGGGAGAAAAGGAGCTTCCTAGGTAATAATAATAGTGTTTTAGTCTTCCACACACAAAGCAAACCCTGGACTTTTAAACGAATATTTGAAATTTTGCAACATTGTCCCAGTATATAAGAATACAAACACTGTTAAAAAGTACTTAACAAAAAATGTAGACAAAACACAAGGATGCATTTACGAAATTCCCTGTCAAGAGTGTAATAAAACATATATAGGTGAAACGTTTGATTTTGACAGAAGAAAAAGACAACATCGTGACTCATTAAGGAAAGGTGATGAAAACAACGCCCTGTTTCAACATAGAATAAGTAAAAATCATATGGTTAACCTAGACAAAACGAAAAACATTAAGGTTGTTAAAAACACTGAAAAAAGAAAACTTTTAGAATATATTTTAATCCAAAATGTTGACGCTATGAGTATATATAAGAGTAATTTTAAACTGGACCTTTTCTGTAATGCAATTATGACAAAGCATGTAGTTAGTGTAGCTAAGTTGCTAAACAAGATTGGCAAACCACCGTAGGGCAGTTATTCTGATACAACCATATGCTTGTATGTTATTTCTTTTACCTTGACCGTTGTTTTCAGTTTATGTAACTTTTATTTCTCTTTTTGAAAGAGGGAGAGAATGTACTCTCCGAAAACTTAAATAAAAAAACTTTAAATTTTGTCCAAATTTTAGTGGGCTTGTTCCTACAACATATTAGAACAAAGTTAAACAAAGTTTAACTTTGCTATATATATATATATATATATATATATATATATATATTTATATATATATATATATCTATATATATATATATATATATATATATCAGCAAAGTTTAACTTTGCTATATATATATTATATATATATATAGCAAAGTGTTTAACTTTGCTATATATATATATATATATATATATATATATCTATATATATATATATATATCATATATTTATATATATATATATATATATATATATATACATATATATATATATATATATACATATATACACACACACACACACATATATATATAATATATATATATAAGGTACATAATATATATATATTATATATCATATATTTATATATATATTATACCTTACAAAAACTATATTTCTAATTTCCTTCGGGAACAAAAGGAAAGAAAAAAGTCAAGTGGGAAGAAAGGAAACGAAAAAAAGGTAGGAAATGACGGTATCCCAGAAATCCTTCCTTCCTTAAAATCCTTGGACAGGACCTCGAAGGATTTTGAAACCCTCACCGGAGATACGTTCCTATCGGGGAGAGAAATATATTGTCCCTTTTGTTATCATGCAAAGAATTTGCAACGTGCTCCGATGTGTTCTGAAGACGGAGTTCCTATCTGTCTCTCTCTCTCATCTCTCTGTTGGTATTTTTAAAATAATCCGGAATGTAATTTAAAGGCTCTCTCTCTTCTCTCTCTCCTTATGGAATTTAAGTCATGAAATCAAAACCTCTCTCTCTCTCTCACCTCCTCTCTACTCTCTTTTTCCTCTTTTTCTCTCTCACCTCACCCTCCCCTCCCCCCGGCCCCCAGTCGCCAGTAATAATATTTCCATGGGTTTCATGAGGCAGAACAATGTCCGGCCCAGCGATGATCTTTGCCCAACATAAGGGTGGGTTAATGCACAAACAGATTTGGGGGGAGGGGGACTTACTCCTCCCCCCCCCCACCCACCCCCAACGCCCAACCAGGATTCGCGAAATAGGAGTTTATATAGATATATAGATAATATATATATATATATAATATATATATATATATATATATATTTGAATGGTTTATGGCAAACGAAAAATTATTATATTGCGGAACATTATTGCTTATTATTTTCATGCAAATAATCGATTTGTTTTGCAGGAAATGAATTATTATTTTCAAGAATATATAATATAAATACACTATATATAATATATATTATATATTATTATATATATATATTATAATTATTTAAATATATATATATATGTATTATAAATATATACGTATATAGATATATTATATATATATTATATATGTATGTATAAATAATATATATATATATAGATATTATTATAATATATTATATATATATATATGTATATATATATATATATATAATAGGTAATATTATATATATTATTATAGTATTTATATACCTATATATATCAACTGTTCTATACAATATTATATATTATATATATATATATAATAATAATATATATATAATTTCCTTGGAAAAAAAATTAATTTGTTTTTTTTTCCTGCAAACAAATAGATTATTTACCTGAAAACTAATCAATAGTGTTCCGCATATAATCATTTTTCTTGCATAAACATTCAAAAATATTTTTTTCAGGAAATTATCAGTTATTCCCTGCAAAAACTAAAGATGATGAATTAATCCCTGAAAATAATTCCGTATTTCATGAAAATAATTAATTATTTCCTCCAATTACTAGAAATAATCAATTTTTTCCACAAGTAACTTTAAGTAGTCAATTATTTCCTGCCAAAAAACTGAAGAAGATTAATTATTCCCTGCAAATAATTCATTATTTCATTGAAATAATAAATTATTTTCCCCAATTACTTTAAATAATAAATAATTTCCTGCAAAAAACTGAAGATCAATTATTCCCTGCAAATAATATCATTATTTTATTGAATAATAATAATTTTCCCCAATAACTTTAAACAATAAATAATTTCCTGCAAAAAACTGAAGAATATCTATTATTCCCAGCAAATAATTCGCTGTTTCATTGAAAAAATAAATGATTTCCTCCAATTACTTCAAATAATCAATTATTTCCTCCAATTACTTTAAATAAGCAATTATTTCCTGCACAAAACTGAGGAAGATCAATTATTCCCTGCAAATAATTCATTATTTCATTGATAATAAATTATTTCCTCAAATTCCTTCAAATAATGAATTATTTCCTGCACAAAACTGAGGAAGATCAATTATTCCCTGCATATAATTCATTATTTCATTGAAGTAATCAATTATTTCCTCAAATTCCTTCAAATAATCAATTATTTCCTACCCAAAACTGAAGAAGATAAATTGATTTCCCACCCTGCATATAATTTCATTATTTTTCATTGAACTGTAATCCAATTATTTTCCGCTATTAATTTCCTTCAAATAGTAAATTATTTCCTGCAAAAAACTGAAGAAGATAAATTATTCCCTGCTTATAATTCATTATTTCATTGAAGTAATCAATGATTTCCTCTAATTCCTTCAAATAATCAATTATTTCCTGCACAAAACTGAGGAAGATCAATTATTCCCTGCATATAATTCATTATTTCATTGAAGTAATCAATTATTTCCTCTAATTCCTTCAAATAGTAAATTATTTCCTGCATAAAACTGAGGAGATCAATTATTCCCTGCATATAATTCATTATTTCATTGAAGTAATCGATTATTTCCTCTAATTCCTTCAAATAGTAAATTATTTCCTGCACACAACTGACGAAGATCAATTATTCCCTGCAAATAATTCATTATTTCATTGATAATAAATTATTTCCTCTAATTCCTTCAAATAATCAATTATTTCCCGCCAAACTTGCAAATAGAGGTTAACCGAGTTAGAACAACCCATCCCCATTTCTCCTATCAGTTCCCCTGAGGGAAGTATAAATCCCAGAGTTTCTTGCGAGTCGCTGGGGAATCGGAAGAAGGAATTCCACGGTTCTCTGCCCCTTTGAGAGAGGACTTCCTCTCTCTCTCTCTCTCTCTCTCTCTCTCTCTCTCTTTTTCTTTCTCTCTGGAATTTAGGAAAATCATGAAGTGAATCTCTCTCTCTCTGGAAGATGTGGTAGTATGCGACGACTCTCTCTCTCTCTCTCTCTCTCTGGAATTTCGGGAAATCATGAAGACACCCCCACCTCTCTCTCTCTCTGTCTCTGGAATTTCAATGGACAATCAATGAAGACCCGACATTTTTCTTCGCATCTTGAACAAGAGGTGGTATTATGGATCGATTCTTCTCCCCTCACCCTCATCTCTCCATCTCTTCTCTCTCTCAGTCCTCTCCTCCTCTCTCTCTCTACTCTCATCACAACACACCAAGCAAACTATTTTGTTTTCTTTATATTTCAGAATTCGTAAAATTTAATGATTGCTTCTCTCTCTCTCTCTCTCTACCTCTCTCATCTTCAATCTCGTCCTCTCCGCTCCCGTCTCTCTCTCTCTCTCGGTATCTCAAGGAAGTCCTTTATGGAAATCCTTTACCCACCCAAAGGAGAGTCAGACATGGAGTATCCTTGCTCCAATTTAGGGATCCTACGTTACCAGCCTCCGGAACTCCCTACCTACAGTCTTCTGTGTTCCCTTTGGGTGTCATAGACTTATTTGAGGCTCCTTAACACCTCGGGAAATATGATTTAGAATCTGGAAAAATATGAGATTTTAACATTCAAAATAGATGAATTATGAGGGAAGAGACCAAGAGGAGCGAGGAGAGGAGGAGAGGAGAGAGGAGAGAGAAGAGAAGAGAGAGAGAGAGAGTTTGGAGGATCGTAAGGTCAACTCCTCAACGGCCCAATTACTGAAAGAATTTGGTACTTAGCATTTTTATTATTTTCTTCTGTTTCTGGAGAATTCCTCAGAGAATTTCGGGTAGGGGGAGGGGGGGGTAAGGGATCCAAGGACCTCTCCCCCCCCTCCCCCACCTCTCACCCAAGGGGTGCAGACATGGCTAAAGACCCTAATTTGGAGTCAGGGGACTAGATTATAATACCCCAACATAAAAAAAATTTCACGCGTGTATATTTTTCCGTCGTTAAGCTCAGTCGCGGTTTGAAATACGCGTCTCGTACGGGTTTTATCGCCTTCTGCACGTGTGTATGCATGTGTACGTGAGTGTGTATACATGTATACACAACATACACACATATACAAGGGTATTAAACTTAAAACACGCTTGGATAACTTCAGATAAGCTGTCCATTCGTGAACAAAGACACATCCCTTCAGCGGCCACAACAGAGTGCTTGCGAGTTCTCTCTCAATTCCGCGTACGTTACTGCGCCCGTGTGGGCGCGTGAGCAGGCGGACGGGCACGCAAGCACGCAGGAGGCCTGGCAGGCAAAAGAGCAGTCACTAGTGCGCGGGCTAGCGTGCTTGCGCGCACGACAATAACCCTTTTAGATAGCAAAAGAAGAGTCGACGACACCTTCATATGGAATTAATACCCTATTTAAATGCATAAGGTGTGACGGCTGGAAGAGGTGGCGGTCTTAAGGGGCTGGAATATGGCCCTGGAAGGAGTACATGGAACTTCTCTCTTCTCTCTTCTTTTCCTCATACTTCTTCTTCTTCTTCTTCTTCTACTTCTTCTTCTTTTTCTTCTCATCTCGTATTTCCTCATTTCAGGTCATTCCATTTTCATTCTTCACAGTTCGTTCCTCCATCTTTCTCAGTCTCTCTCTTTCTCATTCTCTCTCTCTCTCTCTCTCCGCGACCGTCTTATCTTCCTAATGTTATCGTTTCCCATTCTCTTCATTGTTATGCCCCATATTTATTATCTCTTTCTCTTTCTCACCTTTATTTTCTGCCGAACTTTCGCGCCGGGGAGAGTTTTTAGTGATGTTTCTCAAGAGATCTTTTTGAAAAGGGGGATCTTTTGGTGGTGTTTCAAGGTTCATATATTATATATTATATATATATTACATATATATATATATAATATATATAATAATATAATAATTATACATATAAAAATTTAATAATTATTTTCATTAACGAGGCAATTCCAATTTAATTACGAAAACTGATACCAATTGCTTCTCCTTTTCTCGGCTTGGCTTCTCTCTCTCTCTCTCTATCATATCTCTCTCCTCCTCATTCTCTCATCTCACTCCCCCCTTTATTTAACCAACAGCTGCAATGCATTCCCCAAACAAAGCCAGAAACTGAAAAACAAAAAATAAAAAAAATAGAACCATTTCTTTCTCTGTATTTTCGAAGTTGCAATTTAAATTGGTTACCCAATTTCCACTGCTTGCAAATGGACATTATGTATTCATGGAATGTTTTCCATTACAAGTTTTTATCGGCTTTTTTTTATGTTTTGTTTTTGTTTCTTCTGTTTCCCTGTAGGTGATTGTCATTTGAGGGGGGGGGGGGGGGGGGGAGGGGGGGGGGGGGGGGAGGGGGCTGGGGATGAGGGGGGGTTTGGGTACGGGTCCGGTGTTCTCCATCTGTTTGATAAGTCTTGGAAAGTACGTTTCCGACAAGGTTAGGCTATATATTTTAGATATAAATATACTCCCTGTATATCGCCTTTTTTTACATCTTACCTCTACTTTTCTACCGTCCCTAACCTCGTTGGCAATTGAACCTCCCCACCTCCCCTAGAGAGAGAGAGAGGAGTAGAGAGAGAGGAGAGAGAAGGAGAGCTATAAAAACAAATGCCGCCCTTGAGTGAGATCCGATGAAGCTATAACTTACTTATGTCGATCGTGAGCTTAGGCAAATTCGGCCTCTTAAAACTTGGGAAGTTGTAGGAGAATGTTTTTGGTTTTTTTTGTTTTTTTTTTTTTTCATTTTTTTTTTAAAGGATAGGATTTTTTTTTTAGTTTGTTGCTGGGTTGTTGCCCTTGTTTCTTTGAGTTTGGTTTCCTGTGTTGATTTTTTCTGCGTCTGTGTGTGTGTCGATTTTTATTTGAGAGTATATAATATATATATATTATATATATATATATATATATATATAACATGTAAATAAATAATTTAATCAAATATAAATCCATATATATGTAATATATATATATACATAATTATATATATATAATATATAGTATATTAACTATATGTATATCAAATCCATAGATATGTATATATATATATACATATTATACTATAATATAAATAGCTATATAACTTAATTTACTATCGTAATAATAAATCTACATATAAGGGTTTGGATTTATTTAATTTAATATATTTTCATTGATTTACTATTATATTATATATTAATATAGATATAGATATATTATTATATCATATATACACCTATATCACCATATTATCTAATGTGTATATAGATTTGATAACTCTGTATACCAAATAAACATCCAAATCTATACCATAATCTATCTATATCATAGTATATATCTATACTAGTCTATCAATATATATATATAGTACACCTATCTATATATAATTAATATATACTCATCTAGTAATATATATTTACATTTAATATATATATATCTCTAACTATCTCTATCTTCTCTATACTATATATAAGTATTATATATAAAATCCAACCCTTTTTTTCAGCCATGCCCCACTTCAACCCCAAACAAACCCAACCCAACCCTTTTGCAAGACCACGAATCACCACCACCCCGCGTCCCACACCACCCCCCCCCCACCCCAACCCAACCCCACCACCTCCCCTTCCCCAAAAAAACCCCCCACTAAACTTAACTAAAATACCCAACACAAAAAAACTCCAAAAGAGATTTTTTAAGGATTTAATGGCCGAGGCGTGTCAAGCCCGAAGGAGGTGGAAAAAACAAACTCTACGGGCCTTCCACTCCCTTAATGGTAAACCGATATGAAATTGATCGACCCAAATATTAGGTTTTTTTCTTTTTTTCTGAATGGGATATTAAAGGATGCCTAGTTTTCATTCATAATAATACTATTACTATACTACTACTATGCTCTTGCTACGATGCTCCATTCATGTGGGACGGGTCTTTATTGATAAAATTACTAAATATAATTTTGATTATTATTATTATTTGTATGTAATATTTTTACTGAATATATTCTTCAATATTATGTATCCGTAATATCATTATTGAGTTTTTTTTTATTAGTTATTGATATTACTGAATATATATTTTTATCATTATTTATTCATATTACTGAATATATTTTTCTATTATTTAGTGATATTATCACTGAATAACGTTTTTTATTATTATTTAATGATGTTATTGCTGAGTACTATTTTTATTATTTATTGATATTATTACTGAATATATGTTTATTATTATTTATTCATATTAATACTGGATATATAATTCTATTTACTGACATTATTACTGAGTATATCTTTATTATTCATTACTGATATGATTCTTAGTATTCCTTCTTATTTATTGATGTTATTATTTCTGAATATATTTCTATATTATTTACTGATATTATTACTGAATATATTTTCTTTATTATTCACCTATATATTATTAGATATTCTCTTATTATTATTTATCTTCACTTATTATCACTACATATCTTCTATCAATATTCGTCTATACTAATTACTACTGTATATATTACATTTTTTGAATATCGTAAATTTCCTAGTAGCTTTCGTATCGCAATTTTAGTCAATTTTTTTCATAATTATCGTAATTTATTTTATTTCTTCTTAGATATCGCATTTTTCCAGTTTTTTTTTTATAAAAAGGAAAAAAATTATTTTCACGCAAAATCGTAATTTTTTTAGTATAATTTGTATCGCAATTTTTTATGTAGTTTTTCATAAATATCGTAATTTGTTTAGATTTTTCTTAGATATCGTATATTTTCCTACTTTTTTTTTTTAAAAGAAAAATAGACATTTTGACTCAAAACTTACGATATTTCAGGTTAAAAAAAGTTACCATATCGTAGCCTGAAAAAAAAAAACTGCTAAAATTTTGAATCATCATGATATTGCAGATAAAAAAAGCAGCTCTAATTTAAAACGAAAATCTACGACATTAAAGGCAGAAAAAAACAGATTATGAAAACTAAAAAAACTATGACGTTATCATTATTATTATTATTATTATTATTATTATTATTATTATTATTATTATTATTATTTTTTTTTTTTTTTTTGCTCTATCACAGTCCTCTAATTCGACTGGGTGGTATTTGTAGTGTGGGGTTCCGGGTCGCATCCTGCCTCCTTAGGAGTCCATCACTTTTCTTACTATGTGCGCCGTTTCTAGGATCACACTCTTCTGCATGAGTCCTGCAGCTACTTCAGCCTCTAGTCTTTCTAGATTCCTTTTCAGGGATCTTGGGATCGTGCCTAGTGCTCCTATGATTATGGGTACAATTTCCACTGGCATATCCCATATCCTTCTTATTTCTGTTTTCAGATCTTGATACTTATCCATTTTTTCCCTCTCTTTCTCTTCAACTCTGGTGTCCCATGGTATTGCAACATCAATGAGTGATACTTTCTTCTTGATTTTGTCAATCAACGTCACGTCCGGTCTATTTGCACGTATCACCCTATCTGTTCTGATACCTTAGTCCCAGAGGATCTTTGCCTGATCGTTTTCTATCACTCCTTCAGGTTGGTGTTCGTACCACCTATTACTGCACGGTAGCTGGTGTTTCTTGCACAGGCTCCAGTGGAGGGCTTTTGCTACTGAATCATGCCTCTTTTTGTACTGGTTCTGTGCAAGTGCCAGACATTCGCTTGCTATGTGGTTTATGGTTTCATTTTTCGTATTGCACTTCCTACATATGGGAGAAATGTTATTTCCATCTATCGTTCTTTGGACATATCTGGTTCTTAGGGCCTGATCTTGTGCCGCTGTTATCATTCCTTCAGTTTCCTTCTTGAGCTCTCCCCTCAGTAGCTATTGCCACGTGTCATCGCTGGCTAGTTCTTTAGTCTGTCTCATGTATTGTCCGTGCATTGGTTTGTTATGCCATTCCTCTGTTCTGTTTGTCATTGTCCTGTCTCTGTATATTTCTGGGTCTTCGTCTACTTTTATCAGTCCTTCTTCCCATGTACTCTTGAGCCACTCGTCTTCACTGATCTTCATGTATTGCCCCAGTGCTCTGTTCTCGATGTTGATGCAGTCCTCTATGCTTAGTAGCCCCCTCCCTCCTTCCTTTCGTGTTATGTATATAGTCTGTCCGTATTTGCTCTTGGGTGTAGTGCTTTGTGTATTGTCATATGTTTCCTGGTTTTCTGGTCTATGCTGCGAAGTTCTGCCTTCGTCCATTCCACTATTCCTGCGCTGTATCTGATTACTGGCACTGCCCATGTGTTTATGGCTTTTATCATATTTCCGGCGTTGAGTTTTGACTTGAGTATCGCCTTGAGTCTCTGTATATATTCTTTCCTGATCGTGTCCTTCATCTCTTGGTGTTTTATATCCCCTCCTTCCATTATTCCCAGGTATTTGTATCACGTCTCATCTATGTGTTTGATGTTGTTCCCATCTGGTAGCTTTATCCCTTCAGTCCTTGTTACTTTGCCCTTTTGTATGTTGACTAAGGCGCATTTTTCTATTCCAAACTTCATCCTGATGTCCCCAGATACAATCCTTACAGTCTGGATTAGGGTATCTATTTCCTTGATGCTCTTACCATACAGTTTGATGTCGTCCATGAACATCAGATGGTTAATTCTGTTGCCTCTTTTCTTGAGTTGATACCCAGCATCCATCTTCTGCGGTACTTAAGTCATGGGGATCATGGCTACTACGAAGAGTAGTGGGGACAGTGAGTCGCCCTGGAAGATCCCTCTCCTGATATTAACCTCTGCTAGTCTTATTCTAGAGCATGTAAGTATTGTATTCCAGTTGCGCATTGTATTTTTGAGGAAGCTGATGGTGTTTTCCTCTGCCCCATATATTTTCAGGCATTCTATTAGCCATGTGTGTGGTACCATGTCGAAGGCTTTCTTATAGTCTATCCATGCCATGCTTAGGTTGGTTTTCCTTCTCTTACTGTTCTTCATTACCATTTTGTCTATCAGGAGCTGGTCTTTTGTGCCCCTACACTTCCTTCTGCAGCCTTTCTGTTGGTGGTGGATGGTGTTTGTATCCTCTAGGAGGTAGTTGTATAGCCTTTCGCTGATGATACCTGTTAGTAACTTCCACATTATTGGTAGGCAGGTGATAGGCCTGTAGTTACTAGCTATATTTCCCTTAATCTTGTCTTTCTGGACTAAGGATGGTCTTCCTGTGGTCATCCATTTGGGCACATGGTGATTTGTGATAAAATGCTGGAGTTGTTTTGCTATTCTTGGGTGTAGGGCCTTGAATAAGTTTATTATTATTATTATTATTATTATTATTCATTATTATTATTATTATTATTATTTTTTTTTTTTTTTTTTTTTTTTTTTTGCTCTATCACAGTCCTCCAATTCGACTGGGTGGTATTTATAGTGTGGGGTTCCGGGTTGCATCCTGCCTCCTTAGGAGTCCATCACTTTTCTTACTATGTGCGCCGTTTCTAGGATCACACTCTTCTGCATGAGTCTGCAGCTACTTCAGCGTCTAGGTTTTTCTAGATTCCTTTTCAGGGATCTTGGGATCGTGCCTAGTGCTCCTAGGATTATGGGTACGATTTCCACTGGCATATCCCATATCCTTCTTATTTCTATTTTCAGATCTTGATACTTATCCATTTTTTCCCTCTCTTTCTCTTCAACTCTGGTGTCCCATGGTATTGCAACATCAATGAGTGATACTTTCTTCTTGACTTTGTCAATCAACGTCACGTCCGGTCTATTTGCACGTATCACCCTATCTGTTCTGATACCTTAGTCCCAGAGGATCTTTGCCTGATCGTTTTCTATCACTCCCTCAGGTTGGTGTTCGTACCACCTATTACTGCACGGTAGCTGGTGTTTCTTGCACAGGCTCCATTGGAGGGCTTTTGCTACTGAATCATGCCTCTTTTTGTACTGGTTCTGTGCAAGTGCCAGACATTCGCTTGCTATGTGGTTTATGGTTTCATTTTTCGTATTGCACTTCCTACATATGGGAGAAATGTTATTTCCATCTATCGTTCTTTGGACATATCTGGTTCTTAGGGCCTGATCTTGTGCCGCTGTTATCATTCCTTCAGTTTCCTTCTTTAGCTCTCCCCTCTGTAGCCATTGCCATGTGTCATCGCTGGCTAGTTCTTTAGTCTGTCTCATGTATTTGTCCGTGCATTGGTTTGTTGTGCCAGTTCTCTGTTCTGTCTGTCATTCTCCTGTCTCTGTATATTTCTGGTCTTCGTCTACTTTATTAGTCCTTCTTCCCATGCACTCTTTATTATTATTATTATTATATTATTATTATTATTATTATTATTATTATTATTATAGCTAAATTTAGTCTTTAATAAAATCAACACTGCTGAGGCTATAGGACTGCAATTTGGTATGTTTGATGAGTGGAGAGTGGATGATCAACATACCAATTTGCAGCCCTCTAGCCTCAGTAGTTTTTAAGATCTGAGGGTGGACTGAAAGAAGTGCGGACGGACATACAGCCGTCTCATTAGTTTTCTGAAAAAAAAACACACATACATACACAAACACACACACTACCAGGATATTCTATTATGAAACTACACGACATTTTGGTCAGAGAAAACAATACGAAAATAATATTGACGATTAACTGAAAAATTAATTTTAAAAAGGTTATTTTTTTCGACCATAAATTAATCTGTGTAAAAATGATTTTTTTTTTTTTTTAAATATTGAAAGTAACCGGTTGGCTGGAAATAAATTGTTTGAAAAATGGAGTGAAAAACTGGAAGATTAAAATCATGGAGTCATTAATCATGCACGGAGAGAGAGAGAGAGAGAGAGAGAGAGAGAGAGAGAGATGATGTCTGTGTCATGTATACAAGCGAGAGAGAGAGAGAGAAGGAAGAGAGAGAGAAATTGAAGTGGCTGTGTTCATGTATACAGAGCGAGAGAGAGAGAGAGAGAGAGAGAGAGAGAGAGAATATGAGTGTCTGTGTGCATGTATACAAGCAGAGAGAGAGAGAGAGAGAGAGAGAGAGAGAGAGATAGTGGCTGTGTTCATGTATACAGGCGAGAGAGAGAGAGAGAGAGAGAGAGAGAGAATATGAGTGTCTGTGTGCATGTATACAAGCAGAGAGAGAGAGAGAGAGAGAGTAGAGATAGTAGAATATGAGTGGCTGTGTTCATGTATACAGAGCGAGAGAGAGAGAGAGAGAGAGAGAGAGAGAGAATATGAGTGTGCATGTATACAAGCAGAGAGAGAGAGAGAGAGAGAGAGAGAGAGAGAGAGAGAGAGAATATGAGTGGCTGTGTTCATGTATACAGAGCGAGAGAGAGGGGAGGAGAGAGAGAGAGAGAATATAGAGAGAGAGAGAGAGAGAGGAAGAGAGAGAATAATGAGTGGCTGTGTGCAGTATACGAGAGAGAGAGAGAGAGAGAGAGAGAGAATAATGAGTAGGCTGTGTCATGTATACAGAGGAGAGGAGAGAGAGAGAGAGAGAGAGAGAGAGAGAGAGAGAGAGAGAGAGAATATGAGTGTCTGTGTGCATGTATACAAGCAGAGAGAGAGAGAGAGAGAGAGAGAGAATAGAGTGGCTGTGTTCATGTATACAGAGCGAGAGAGAGAGAGAGAGAGAGAAGAATATGAGTGTCTGTGTGCATGTATACAAGCAGAGAGAGAGAGAGAGAGAGAGAGAGAGAGAGAGAGAATATGAGTGGCTGTGTTCATGTATACAGAGCGAGAGAGAGAGAGAGAGAGAGAGAGAGAGAGAATATGAGTGTCTGTGTGCATGTATACAAGCAGATAGAGAGAGAGAAGAGAGAGAGAGAGAGAGAGAAACAAAACTAAAAAAACCTCAAAAAAAAAAAAAAGCCCCACAACTGTTCCCAACCGTCAGTTCGGGTGAAAAAAAAATTAAAAATGTCTAAAAACTCGTAAATTCCTCCATAGGGACATCAAGGGGTGTGAGTGTGTGACAAGAAGGTCGTATCTCATCGTGGGTGCATGTCCAGCCGAAATTAGGGGTGGGCGGGGTGTGGTGGTGGGGGGGGGGGGGGGGGGTGTTAGGTGGGTTTCCCGAGGTCATCCCGTATAAATCAAGAGATCTCTGACCCTCTCTCTCTCTCTCTCCTCTCTCTCTCTCTCTCTCTCTCGTTTTTCTCTTTCCTTTTTCTTTTTATGTAACTAACTCTCTCTCTGTCTCTGAATCTGTCTGTCTGTCTGTCTGTCTCTCTTTTTATGTAACTGTCTTTCTCTGTCTGTCTGTCTGTCTGTCTCTTTCTCACTCACTCTCACTCTCTCTCTTTGTCTCTCTCTCTCTTCTCTCTCTCTCTTTTTCTCTGTTTACTTTGTCCATCGTTATCTCTCTTCTTCGCACTCCACATTTACTCCCAATCTCTCTAACCCTTTCCCTAGACATCATCTTTTTTCCATCTCTCTCTCTCTCTCTCTCTCTCTCTCTCTCTTACGGAGGTCCAACCGCAAAGGGAAACCGATAATACCGAACCTTTGCCGATAGGAGGAATGAAACGGTGATTCCCCAAGGAAATGGGGGGGGGGTGGGGGGGGGGGGGGGGGGGGAGTCTTCGAACTTCCTCTCATTCCACCGGTGGAGTGAGCATGAATCATTAATGAAAAGCCCTGGAGGCTCTCTCTCTCTCTCTCTCTCTCTCTTTAGAGATTCCAGAGAGCTTGGTCTGAAGCAATATGCTAAAGGATGTGGGACCCTGTGTTCTGTTCTGGTAAGGTTGAGGAACATCTGGGAATTGTCTGATCTTCGAGGCTTGAAGAATATCTTCTTGAAGTTCTTCTAAACTTCAGGTTGAAAACATCTGGATTGTTCTGTCTCGAGGCGAATATATCTTCTTGAAGTTCTTCTGAATCTTCAGAGGTTGAAGAACATCTAGGGATTGTTTCTGAGTTCTCGAGCTGAAGAATATATCTTCTTGAAGTCTTCTGATTCTTTCAGTTGAAGAACATCTGGGATTGTTCTAGTCTCGGGGCTACTGAAGGAATATCTTTCTGAGTCCTTCTGAATCTCCAGGTTGAAGAACATGTGGGTTTGTTCTGAGTCTCGAGGCTGAAGAATATCTCTTCTTGAGGTCCTTCTGAATCTTCAGGTTGAAGAACACTCTGGATGTCTGAGATCTCGAGGGGCTGAAGAATATATCTTCTTGAAGTTCTTCTGATTCTTCAGGTTGAAGAACATCGGAATTGGTCTGAGAATCTCGGGGGGGCTGAATTATATATCTTCTGAGTCTCTGATTCGGTTCAGGTTGAAGAACATGGGATTTGTTCTGAGTCTCGAGGCTGAAGAATATCTCTTCTTGAAGTCCTTCTGAATCTTCAGGTTGAAGAACATCTGGAATTGTTCTGAGTCTCGAGGCTGAAGAATATCTCTTCTTGAAGTCCTTCTGATTTCTTCAGGGCAAGTTGAAGAACATTCAGGGAATTGTTCTGAGTTCTTCGAAGCTGAGATATCTCTTCTGAATTGTTCTTCTGAATCTTCAGGTTGAAGAACATCTGGGATTGTTCTGAGTCTCGAGGCTGAAGAATATCTCTTCTTGAAGTCCTTCTGAATCTCCAGGTTGAAGAACATCTGGATTGTTCTGAGTCTCGAGGCTGAAGAATATCTCTTCTTGAAGTCCTTCTGAATCTTCAGGTTGAAGAACATCTGGGATTGTTCTGAGTCTCGAGGCTGAAGAATATCTCTTCTTGAAGTTCTTCTGATTCTTCAGTTAAGAAACATCTGGGATTGTTCTGAGTCTCGAGGCTGAAGAATATCTCTTCTTGAAGTCCTTCTGAATCTTCAGGTTGAAGAACATCTGGAATTGTTCTGAGTCTCGAGGCTGAAGAATATCTCTTCTTGAAGTCCTTCTGAATCTTCAGGTTGAAGAACATCTGGGATTGTTCTGAGTCTCGGGGCTGAAGAATATCTCTTCTTGAAGTTCTTCTGATTCTTCAGGTTGAAGAACATCTGGGATTGTTCTGAGTCTCGAGGCTGAAGAACATCTCTTCTTGAGGTCCTTCTGAATCTTCAGGTTGAAGAACATCTGGGATTGTTCTGAGTCTCAAGGCTGAAGAACATCTCTTCCTGAGGTCCTTCTGGATCTTCAGGTTGAAGAACATCTCCCGAGGCTGTGTCCGGTCTCTGCTGCCATCACGCTAAAGACTGCGAGACTGACTCCAGGCGAATCGTGCTTCTCTGAGCCTGTCCTGAGACTGTGTTCGTGACGAACTTTTCACCAAGGCAGACTGTCCGAGACTTTAGTTGCAGCCAAAATGAGAATCATAGAGAAATGAGTCGTATTAAAAGTGATACTGGATACTGTCTTTGCCTATCAATCTCCTGGAATTATATAGATTTATAGACAGAAGAAAAGTATTTGGGTAAATAGAATAAATGCCCAGTAGTATTATAACTAAAATAATAATTCCTTTTGATCGAAGAAGCTTTTAGAACTGTGCTAAGTATTCTTCCAGCATTAGTTGGTGTTTTCGTTTACTCGGGGAGTAAGCCTACAAACTACTTTGCTGTTGTTGTTGTGGGGGGGGGGGGGGGAAAAGCGTTTAGGGAAGGTCTGTGGGAAAGCTAAAAACTTCTTAAAATTGTTTCGTGTTGAGTTAAAGAGACAGGAATTTGAGGATAAGATATTTATGATTTATCATTAGAATGAAAAATGTAGAAAATAATTAACGAGCATGTTAAACAGTACAGAACAATTATTGGTAACAAAATATAGCGTATCTATTTTGATTTTCGTTGGTGAAATAACGCTATTTGCCCGCAGATTTTAGCACGCGCCCCGAATAAGCCGATGGCCGGATCACGCCTTGTTCGTAAATGCCGAGAAAAAGGAATCTTTGAATTAAAGATAAAAATATAATTAGAATAATTACATGTAGGGTGTCCTAGGTTATAATGATAAACTAAAAAACTATGATAAATCAGGTCAGACTGACTCAAACAACAAAGAATAGGTCTGACCAAACTACCAAAAGGTGATAGATGACATTAAACATAATTATGGCTCAAAATGGACATCAATGAGCCCTCAGCACTTTCCCATAATGCATATTGTTTCTCTGAGAAGCGTGGGCGTGTCAGCAACCGTTTGTACATAAGTACGCATACAGGCCACGCCCCCCTCTCCCTCTCTCTCTTTCTCTCTCTATATCTCTCCCCAGGCCACCACCGTCATAGGCTGGGACTGGGTCGAGGTCCCTTCCTTCCCTCTCTCCTCCACTCGGCAGTGCCTCAGTTGATCCCGAGCAGCGAGTCGAAGTGGGTGTACAAAACGCTGCTTCCAGGATCCCTTGGCTTTGTGTCCGCAAGATATTTCCCTGAGATTCGTCGAACTGAAAAGTCTTTTTTTCGTTCTTTATTGATCCAGAGGGAAATAAGCCTTTTTCTCTAGGAGGCTTTAATTGAAAAGTCTGGCGACATGTCCACGAGAAGCAATGACTGCGGTCGTTAGAGGCTAACAGATTGGAGAATTATTTTTTTTTAATTTTGTATTTCGTCCATTTTTTTTTTTTTGTGCGTCGATGACCGAGATACGAGAATGATTCGTAAATGATAAATCGTAATTTGTATTAATAAATTTCAAAGGACATCTGGACGGAGGAGATGGACGAATCAACAGTGTAAGTAATGGTGCCGTGTATTGACGTAGTAGATTACTACATACCAGAAATGAAAAAAAAATAATGATTTAGGAACTAGATGTAGAACGGAGACAAAATGAATGTATTATTTCTCTTAGGTATACGTATGTGGATATAGAGGTGTTTTCTTAATCAGCTAATATTGTTCAAAATTAATGTGAATTGTATGTATATGAATGTATGTATATATATTTGTAATTATATATCTATATTTGTGTATATATATACAGTATATACATATAAATGTATATAAGTGTATATATATATATATATTATATATATATATATATTAATATGTATACATTTATATAAGTATATATTATATTCATATCAAATATATATACTATACATATATATATATATATATTATAATACAATATTATATAACCATACACATAAAATAAAATACACACCACACACACACACCTACACACTACACACACACACACACACACACTATATAGATATACTTATATAATATATATATCTCATATATATATCTATATATATATGGTGTGTGTGTGTGTTGTGTGTGTGCGTGTGGTGTGTGTGTGTGTGTGTGTGTGTATATGATATCTATATATAATATATATATATATATATAGTATATATACATACATATATATATATATATATATAATATACATATACATATCATACATACACACACACACCAATTCTATGATATTCCTAAACAAGGCTTGCAAAGTTCATATTTCCAAAATTATTTTTTGAGTCCAGCTGAAAGATTATTTTGCACATTGATAATACATATACATTGCATGCTTAAAGGAATTATTAATTGATAATTCTCTTAATAATTGATAATTCTACTGGCGTTACACCACGTCGTGGCAGTTACTAATTATTTATAAATTATGTGGAGTCTGCACATTTTCTCTGGAAGTCTAAGAAATGAATGCATCACACATGCAGGAATGTAGATTTATGTATGCAAATATACATATATGTATATAGTGTGTATACATACATACATACATATATATATATATATATAGTATATATATACATATATGTACGTATATATTTATATAGACATATATGTATATATTAATATATATACATATATGTATGTATGATACTTATATATCATCATATATACATATGTATATATTTGTATATATATATATTATATATATATATACTACTATTTTTTTAAATACATATATATATAAATAAATAAATATATAATATATATATATATATATGTATATATATAACATATATGTATGTATGTATGTATAGATACATTCATGTTG